>NW_010392717.1:36373-36587 GCF_000710305.1 Buceros rhinoceros silvestris
CGGGATCCCGCAGGCCTGCGCTGCCACATGCCCCTTTTCAGTGCCTTCTTCATGGGGACAGTGGTGACTGACCTCTCCGGACAGGTTCTGGCAGCAGCTGGAGCTGGCAGCTCCCTGTCTCCCACCAGGCAATGTCCTCCTGGAAGCACATGTGTGCCTCCTACGCATTCATGCCGTGGACGTCTGGCTGCTCCTCCAGCCTATTCAGCTCCCC
>NW_010392718.1:0-11707 GCF_000710305.1 Buceros rhinoceros silvestris
TTCCTTGCCCATAGCCAGAGGACAAGTAACCAAATTTACAGGGATGCCAATTGGTAAGGGCTTAAACAAGCCAACCAATAAAAATTAAATTGTGTGTGGTTTCTCTCTCGGCCCACCCAGGGACGCCAAAATGAAAACCGGTAACACAGAGGATGAGTCAAGGGGAAAAAAGGTTTAACAGAAAGAATGTACATTAAAAGCTTGTCATTGGTAGAGCTGGTTTGGAGAAACCTGCTGAGAATTTTAAGGGCTGAGGTACAACACATTCCTTATTTCCTTCCTTTCAGTGGCACCCTGGATCATGCCATGGGAACTAACCTTTTTATCATAGGCTCCTTCTATCCCTTCTGTGCGCCCCGGGAAAGGCATATCGCTCCTCTAGTAAGAGCAGCCAAGCTCTTGAGCAAAAGTTAGCACAGATGGATTAAACTGTTGGGCTTTCTGCTTCCTGTTTATAGTGTTGGGTTCCAGAGAGCGGTTATTAATTAATCAGAGGTCAGTTACATGCTGAGATCAATCATTCCTCCCAATAAGCACCCGTTTTAAACAAAAGCAAGCCAACCCAAAAACTGGTTTAAATAAACAGTCGTTCCTCAGGGACATTTCTGTGTTTAGCTTGGCACCAGAGCGAGCTGCAGAGATACGAGGACTACCACCCAGCGTGGAGTGCCTGCGGTGAGCACTGAATTAACTTGCCGCAGTTTTAGATACATCAGAGCACGGAAGAATGTCTTGAAGTGACCTCAGACAGTAGCTTTAGGAGAAGCACATTCAGCAAACAAACATTACGAATGTCGCTGCCTGTAACCTTCAATACTATTGTAATAACAGGATTGCTTTTCGGCGTAGGCAGGGCAAGACCCAGAGCCTTACTTGTGTTGGCTGCTGCCTTCCAGCTCACTTTGTGTTGGCTGCTGATACAACTCTTCAAGAAGGATTTTGAAACCCCCATATCCCACAGATTCATCAGTTTTAAAATGCAGGTTCAGGAAGCTGCTGCTGGAGGACACGGTAAATATTTTTCTGGCCAAATAATTTTGCTGGTGGGGGGAAGTAAAAACTGCTGCATTTGTAGTCATTGCAAGTAGTTTGAGACACAGACCCTATACTTATTACCAGGGAGAGATGGTTTAATCCAGGCCATTTGTTGTTCACAGATATTAGTGGATTTCTCTGAGGTCTTTGGAGAGGTACATCTCTAGCGGCTTATGCAATATCACTTCCTACCTAGGTGCGCTGCCTAGTGCAGCAGCCAATTGTTCTCATGCCCCATATGAGTCCCTCTCACACTTCAGTGAGATTTCTTCAATAACCAGTTCTCTCGTCTACGTGTGTGGGAGGAGGAAAGGAGGAGGCAGGAAAAGAACTAGGAAGTCATTCCAGTGAACATTTCTGTATTCAAAGATCTTGATGTCCATATGACACAAGACAGCTTTTGAATTTGCAGCAGCGTCTGCTTGAACTGTTTCGGACATAGAGCAAGACAAGTACCAAGATACAAAGGGTTAAGGAAAAAAGGTTTTAAAAGAAGGATCGGTAGCAGTATCTTCTCAGATAGTATCTCAGTACAGTATCTCAGATAGTCTCCTCCAGCCATGATGCTGGAAGTCGAGAGCTGCTGAGCCCAGGCCTCTTCTACTGAAGATGCCCTGGGTGACAAGAGCTGCTCAGTGGCTCTCAGAAAGCCTGCTGCCACTTGGACCTGCCATGCAGGCACTAATCAGTGTTGCCCACCTTCCTGCTTCTCACATACCACAACTAAAGGGAATTTGGTCACCTTTTTTCAGTAAAAGGGGTCAGAAAAGGAAGATAGTAAATGAACATGTAGTTCAGCCTACTCAGGAGCCTTGAAGAGAGATGTGGTCCATCATAAATGCTCAAATGAACCCAGTTGCAATCCCTTTCAACCTCAGTTGCAAGATCTTTAAGCACAGCTTTCATCTGATCTCCTGAAGTAGAATAAGTTGTCCAAGTGTAGTTCAGCACGTCAGGGTAAATGCCAGGGTAAATGGGAACTGTTATTTCGGTGGTCCAACTGGGATTAGTTCAAAGACTGGGCACTGTTAAAAGAAAAGCCTAAAACAGTTGTATCACAAAGAAAAAACTGTTTCTGCATGAATTTCCCTAATCAGGCCAATTAATATTGGAGAAAGTAGAGATCTTAATATTGGGTTTTATGTTCTGCTGGTTAAAGGGAAAATTTGCATGGCTTCAAAGCACAAGTTCTACATGACATTTGCACAGAGAACTGTTGAGGAAGTTTCAGCTCAAACCAGGAAGTTTTAGCTCAAAACAGGACACCAGGAAAAGAAAGGGCTATGGACTTGGGGAACTACTTGAACTCTGAAGAGTGATTTAGAGACCAGACACTGAATGCCTCCACACAGAATCTCTTGGAGTAACCTCTCCTAATGGGCAAAATTGGAACTTAAAATTCAGTAGTTGCTCCTAAATTGTTTATGTAGCTGTTTCTTTCACCTTGCATTTGTAGCTGCCACAAAGCTGATCAAAACGCAGAATGCCATGTTGTAGGAATTTTAACATTTTATTACATGTTTTTGTGGAACAGACTGCATTGTTTTCAGGAGTTCCATAAATAAAACTGGCTACCGTCACACCCCAGTTTACGGGGGTGGAAGGAGAGCAGGGCTGACACTGTACTTCTTGGGGTGGTGAGAGAGAGGAGACTGAGCCTGCTGGAAACAGGAAGGGTGTGAAAGCTTGATGAGGCTTTTAAACTTCACCTTGAGGGTCTCTCTGGCTGACCAGCTAGGAACATGCTTCAGGTAAGCTGGTCAATCTGGCTAAAGTTCAATCCTCATATAAATTGCAGAGACAGGTTCAATGATCTTGGATCCAGCGTATTTGAGATTGTTGGAATTAGCTAAGGGGGAGGGTTGGGGGGGGTGAGGGGGGAGTTGTTGGGGTTTTCTTTTGGTTTTTTTTTTTCTCTTCAAATAGCCACACATTCCTCCAAGCATACATAGCAGCTCTGGCAGCTGGAGTTGAAAGCGAATACAGCAAAACAGGGATGTGTTGAATGAAGAAAGTATATTTAGTACCGACATGGCTAATGTTGCTTGTGACAGTCTCGTACCCAAATTACTGTGTCAGAGGTTAAATCCCAAATCACAAACACAGAACATGCATAAAACGAGGTGGGGGGACTTTTTAAATTTTTTTTTAAATAGGCTTTTTAAAACCAGTCTTACATTTATCAGCAGCCTTCAATGTTTCCAGGTTCCAGCCCGGAAAGGAAAGCACTACCTTACCTGAGACATACAAATGTCAGAGGAGATTACAGGGCTACTCTGGGGAGGGGAGCCTGAGCCAAGAGTTCTGAGCCATGCTGCAGGGGAATGGAAAAGGCACCTCCTGGTTCTCAGAGCTAGGGGTAGGAGCGTGTCTTGGAAACATGTGTGTGCACGTGAAAAAGCAGACAGATCTTTGTGGATGGTGCTGTACATTTGATGAATTTTACTATGAGAAATTTAATTGCTGTGATTAACTTCTGAAGCCCAACACACTTGCCTGATATGTGGACAAGCAGATATGCTCATTCACACAGCAGTGAGGAGCACAATTAAGACAGGAGAAGGGGGGTGGGGGAAGGAGATAGACGGGCTCAAGTGACTAAAAATGCAAACCAGTTTGTTTCCACAGAAGAGTCAGACTGCACGCCTCTCTCCAGCGCTACATTTCTTTAAGATGAGATGATACTAATTTGTTTAATAGTGCCAGATCAGTGCTATTCACAGAGAAAATTGTCCGCTCATGTCACCAGCTGCACCCCAGCCTGAGAAGGAAGAAAGTGAGGGGCGTTTGCTTTGGGTTTTAAGCTTTGAACCCAATGAGCTGTGTAGCTCCCTGGGCACGTGGCAGAGGTGGAGTTTGCAGAGGGAGCTGTGGTAACAGCAGCACCTGACAGAAGTATTGCCTATTAGGTGAAGAAGCAGAAGAGAGAGTATAGAAGCAATAACAGACCAACCATGGGGATGAGGGATTCCGGTTTTGTACAGTAGAATGGAAAGGGGCATGTAGAGAGCAACAGCTACGCTATTATGGCTCTTTTACAGATTTATAGTGGGGAATGAGCACAGTAATTGGAACACTACTTACACATTTAATCATCAGCACTCAAGATCACTAGTAGATCTCTTGTTCTTAAAATGGCCGTTTCTCTTCAGAACAGATAGTTGTTGGGGTTTTTTTATATAATATAACAGTCATACTTCAGGTTCTGCTTCTCCACCCTCACCCCCAAACCATAATGCACTTACTAGATGATAGTTCCCAAATAAGATCAAGAGAAAGCCTTTCTTAGCTGTCTCAGCCCTGGAAGGGAAGGTCATTGTCACCACTGAACCCCAAGATTTTATGGGATAGAGGGAAGAATCACCAAGAAGCTGCCTGCAAAATAGCCCAGAATGGGACATGAGTCTTCCACTTTCCCCTTTTTCTCTAGAGACTGTAAGGCGTAATCTTTCAAAATACAGTGTCAGAAAAGATTTTCCTTTCTGAAAGCCTCTTAACACAAAATCCTGATATCATCCCCTTGAATTCATTCCTTAGACCACAGAAATGGCCAGAAGATAACTTGCTATACTTGTAATCGGAATGGGGGCCACCTTCAAACATACAAACAGTTAGAGACACCCATTATAACCACTACAAATCATTAGTGGTAAGTGCCGACTGCCTGGACTACCCTGGTCAGAAGAAATCCCTGCTCTGACAGGCAGCGCCCACCTCAGCTACTTTTGTGCAAGACACTATGGAATGCTCAAAAGACTGCAGGACATCCATATTCTCTGGGAAATAAATCACTTAGAAGTCTCCCATAACTAAGTCCCGGCACTGAAGAACCTGGTATCCATAAGCATTTAAACAGTTTAAGCTTCCAGTCTCTGCTTTCTCTTCCACATACAGGAGACACTTGCACAGCCTCACTTCCCCAGCAATATCCTACATAATGAAGCCAGTAACTCCTTAGTCAGGGTGGGTAGGTACCTCTCGTCACTTAGCAGGGCAATAGGAAAACCTTGCCTTCCCGCGGCCCCGTTGCGCTGACCTGCTTGCCTTTGGCACACAGCTTCTGACCCTCACAGCAAGCTGCAAGTCACGCTGCAAGTTCAGGCCTGGGAAAGAGCAACCTAGACAGACTCACATTGTTCCGAGGCACAGCTATACCATGATTAGGACCTCATATCCAAGAAGTTTGATTGCAGAAGTACTGAGCTAGCTGAAGTAGCTCCAAGTGTTACCAGAAACCTCTCCTGGAGAACGGAAGTGAGCTGTGTAAAACTCTGTTGTCTGTCTGCAAAAGAAACTTAGTTCAGCTCATCTGTTTCTCTCACCCCGGTACTAAGGTGAACTATCCTAACCTATTAACTCATTGGTTAGTCCAAATCCTTCATACACTGTCAGTTGGCCATGTCAATTAGACAGATTTCTTTCATTCCAGAAGTCCAGGACTTCAAGCGGAATAATGGATTTTAATGGGGCTACAATCCGCCGGTGGCAGCTGCAGCACAAAGCAAAGAATAAAGTCACAATGCCAACACATTTTACAATTGGCTCTTATTTCCTAGGGTTAGCTATCAAAATGTGAGCAAAGGCAAAAGGGATTGTAAAGGTCATTAAAAAGAGAGAAAAAAAAAAAAATCAAAGAAGGGATACTGGTCCAAATCTATTTCAGTCACACTATTCATTATTTCTGAAGTTAAGCTTTCAAGCAGTTTGGAAGTCTATGCTATTGCCACATGAATGGAAAGTTATCTCTTCCCCTAACTAAGCATGATAAGGGAGGAAGAAAAGGAAACAGATTAAAGTGCCAAAAGATTTTTAGTGACACAGTTTAGCATTGCCATTGTTAACCCCTCAGTTATGCCACACTCAGGCTTCTGGCATGCTTGATGATGAGAGCGTTGCCAGGAGGCGTCAGATGATTCGTCTGCTCTTTGCTGGAAAGAAGGTACTGGCACCCTCCACCTTTCCTAACTCTCTTTGAGGAACTTGCCCAGTTTTCTAGCATGCACTGAGGTACTTGTGGATTCATTAAAAACCACATCACAAATATTTGCAGATTTTAATTTGGAAGTTCCAAAAGCCACAACTTGGGTGCTCATCTGGTGGCGTTTGCCATGGGATATCCCAGTGACTGCATCATGTCTTCCCAATCTGAAAGGATGACCTCCGTGCATCATGACAACTTTGAGCTCACCTCCTTGGGGTTTTTTCAGGCATTGCCAGGTTTTTGTCCTGGAAAGAATAAGAATGTAGAACATTAAATTCAGCTTTAATATTAAGTTTTAAATTGACTTTCACAAAGGACTAGGGCAATTCCTGTATGACATGTCACGTCTATAGAAAAGCATGGATCATGCGTAAATTTGAAGAGCAGAACCTTAAGATACTAATTTTAAAAGTTCGTCTGGAAAAAGATGTATGGAATTAGAGGACAAACCAATTATAAAAACTACTACATTCCTTTTCTACCAGGCCTGACTCTGTCGATCATAATCCTACAAAACTCAAACTCACTTTAACTTTGTTTCAAGCTTCACGTTTTGCATGTCAGTTTTATCCAGGCTAGAGCTTTGCAGAGCTTTGTTTTTCCATATGTTTGGAGAAGATCTGTATATAAAGTCTCCAGAAAGCCCATAAAGGCATCTTGAAAACAAGTATGCTCTTGAAGCTTCAGACAAACAGGTCAACTTATCTTTAGGGAGAATTGGTTGTACAGCTCAACTGTACCTTGGACCCTGATCATCAAGTATACAATGCTGAAAGCAGCAGGGACAATGGAGCAGAGCACCATCTTTGCCACACAAGTCTGGGCTTCTGGAGAACCACAGGAGGCAGCACAGTACCACAGAGCGCAGCTAGAAGCAAATCCAAGCACACCACACCACTGTAAAAACACCTTTTGAGAAATGTCAGCAGAATTATAGAATGGTTTGTGTTGGAAGGGACCTTCAAGATCATCTAGTTCCAAGCCTGTGCCATGACCAGGGACACCTTCCACCAGATTAGGCTCCTCAAAGCCCCATCCAACCTGGCCTTGAACACTTTCAGGGAGAGGACATCCACAACTTCTTTGGGCAACCTGTTCCAACGTCTCATCACCCACATAGTGAAGGAAAAAAAGTCATACAAGTTATTCTGTGGAAAGGCAGAAAAGTGATGAACTATTCACATTTGAGAGATGTTCACTGCTGGTACTGGGGATGCTAGGCAGTCACCTCCTGATGTGGCAGCTGGCAGCACCTCCAGACCTTCTTCTGCAAATAAAGCCCTACTGAAGGGTTTGTTCAGTTCATTGCACAGTAGCAACTGCCCCAAGCTTGCCTATTAGGCTAGATATTTTGTTTGTTTCACCTGTGCTGAAAAATTGCTAGACTACTTTAGGGTTCGTTCTTAGACTTATATTGAAAGTGAGATGGGACCAGGAATTTTTGCCATTACTCCATCTCCTCTGATGATAGGTACTTCCAGTTGTTAAGTGCACTAAATTGTTTAATTGTATTCACTTTACTTTCTGGCTCACTGAATTTTCCAGCCTCTTTCTTCCCTATCATACCATCACCCTAAAGTTCTAGCTCACGCTGACATTAAAGCCCAAGTCAAAGTTTAAGGTTCATCGGCAAGAATAATTTGGTTTAGAGACAGGCACCACAGACTTCTGAACTGTTGTTCACTGGCTCTACAGAAGGAGGGAAAAAAGAAAACAGACTGTTTCAATATGTTGGCGTATAAATAGACACAAGAAACTAGTTTAATATACCCAGCCTTGAAAGACTGTCAGCCATAACAAATGCTATTACGTAGCAGCAAGTCTGTGTGCTGGAGGATGCTCCAGGGAGCTGTCTATTAGGCTCCTATTCAGGGAAAAGTTTGACTGATTGCCCCGTTTCTGATAGTATTTTCCACTGTCCTGCATATAAATAGTTATGATTGTTAAACTGTTATTCTCAGCTGTAGTAGACATAATTTTAGACTTTTTTTTTGGTCTGTTTTTATAAATAAGTTCTTGGAGGATGATAACTGTGGAGTCATCTAAAAGCTCCTTAGCACACCTTCTTTCTCCCCTCCTGTCCTTTCACTGCAAACTCAGAGTTAATTGACATGCTGAACTTTTAATTTGGTGAGTGGAGTTTGTTTTTCCTTAATGAAAAAATTATTCCTAGCATGTTCCATTACCCTAAAGAACTTCATCTGGAAGCATTACTACTGCATTTGGTAGGGTGTTTTTGTTCAAGTGTCAGAAAAAACCAGCTTATTTCTCTTATATAAGAGCTATGATGATCATGCACAGAAGTCCTCATCTACACCCAGATACAATTTAAATAGGGCCTCTTCTCTAGAGCATTAGTCATCACCACTGGTGTTATGTAAGAGGATGAGGGTCTACACAGAATAGCTATTATCCAAAAACTTTCTCCAGAAACGTCACTTAATTTTGAAAATATTTGGAGAACACGTACACTGGATTTCACCCAAGGACTCCCAAAGGCTGATGGTGGATTTTGCCACCCCACTTCATCTACCAGGATATCAGTGTTGGATACCTACCCAGGAGTTTCATTATAAGTAGTTTATAACATTGGTAATTATAATAAATTAAACATGTACAGAGGCAGATAACGGAAGATGAGAAAGCGGAAGAAAAAAAAGACATTGAAGAGCTGGGAGAGTATGATGGGAGAAGGAATACTCACAAGTCAGAGATCCTTCAGCACACCCAATAAAACGTCTGCAAGATCAAGCCTACATGAGTTTTCCCCCACTCCTTATTATTTCCCCCCTCCCCATTTACATTTTGTGCCAACAAGTTCCAGTTAATTTATTTTGCTTTCAAGTTGCTGTCTCTCAAGGATTAGAGCTGGGCCAGCCGCTAGATGAATGACAGATGCTCTCTGTTACCCAACCCCCTCCACCTTTCCCAAAGAGGGGAAAGAGAAAAGGAGCAAGAGAGAAAGGCTTATGGATTGGAAAACTAAAACTGCTTTAATAAGAATAGTAACAATACAATGAAATATACACGACACCAAACCCAACCCCCGTCACCATCAGCACTGATGCTGTGGGCAGGCACTGGGGAAGGCCCAGGCTGGGCTCAGCAGCAGACAGGAATCAGATCCAGGAGCTGGATTCCAGAACTGAACTCAGGGATGCACGGCCTGCAATGAAATATACATGACACCAAACCCAACCCCCGTCACCATCAGCACTGATGCTGTGGGCAGGCACTGGGGAAGGCCCAGGCTGGGCTCAGCAGCAGACAGGAATCAGATCCAGGAGCTGGATTCCAGAACTGAACTCAGGGATGCACGGCCTGAGATCAAAGGCAGAGCAGGGTCCTCCTCAGATGTCAGCCATTGAAGTAGAGAGCATGAGGGAGCAAGACCTTTAGCTTTGAACCAAATATGGGATGGAACACCTTGTTGGTCAGTTTAGGGTTTCCTGTCCTGTCTGCTCCTCCCTGTGGTTGTGGTCTGTAACTTACTGCACCCCCAACGTGGTCTGCACTGGAGCAAGTGTAGGCAAGAGCCTTTCTGCACACCAGTCCCTGGCAGTATCTGTAAACATCAGGTGTTATCACCTCTAGAAGCAGATATTGTCTGCAAAAATATGCTGTTAAAGTTAGAAAATGCCGTCAGTTAGCAGAGACGGACCTGAAAAGTAAAACCACCGAACAGAATGAGTTCTGTTCTAACTCAAACCAGGACACTGTCTAATACTTCCCTTTGATGTCTCTACTCCTTACCTTGCAAAAGTTAGTGGCTAAATATTCCTTAGTCACCTTTCTGTGACATTCATACCAGTCTGTGAAACCACTGCACTTCTTCATTATCTTTTCCAGCCTGTTTGGTCTGCTTATCCTCTCTCTGCAGAGCCAGACTGAACCCCAGATACTTTGTCATGCTCCTCTGCACTTCTAAACCCTTTTCAGAGTATGTGTCGGAGGGGGAAGAAGTAAATCACTCCCCGCCCAGTATTAAAAAAAAAGTTGATTTCTCAAGTTTGTATGGTAAAACACGTTTTATTCTTTACCCCTTCAGGCACTGACAACTTGGTTTGCATTTTTCATGGCTACAAATCTGCTCTGGTGACCCTGCAGTGTTTCAGTGACGGTGGCTAGATGAAAGATCATCATTTGTGTACGTAAAGACATGGGTGTTCTCCCTTATGTCCAAGACTACAGTTCAATGAAGGTAGAAATTGATTTTCTTTATATATGAAGATATTTGTATACTACACATCTTGTACAGCAGACAAGAAAGTTGGCATTTGACTTGCCATTTTAGACTGATGTAGATGTTACTGCCCGGTATCTTACCTCTTCCACTTTCCCCCTTTCCTCCTTTTCCCCTCTGTGCTCAGAGACTTTAAAACAGGCAAAGAAAAGCATTTCCTCCATGCAGTTTGAAATGGAGTTACCTTGATGTGCTCCTGCTCCCTGCCACGCTGCACAGTGTGCCGACATATAAGCTTCTAGAAGCTTAAACTTTCCAGTAAACAACGTTAAAACTCTCACCTTCATTTTAATTTAGCTTTCTTTAAATTCTGAGGATTTTGTTCATCTAGACCAGTGTCTCAGTGACTCGGCAGGGTCAAGGTAAGGAAGACCATAGCCTTCTGTACAGAAGATAACGTATTTTTTTGGTATAGTCACACCCTGTTTCCCAAACACTGATGTTTCAGTGTTGTTCATTCCACCTCCAAGAGGCAAATAATGTCATTACATCTCATGTCATTGTCTCAGAGAGTATGGAGGAACAGAGTTTGACCTTGAAAAAGAAGCTGCCAGTACAGGAGGTCACAAGTCACATATAGAAAAGTGTCCATGAAGGTTCACCCAAATACGACAACTTATTTCTATATAGTCTCTTTGACCATTCTTTAGTGTACTAAGAGGACTGTACTACTACCGGATCAATGCAGCACACTGACACAGGGATTCAGGTCTTCAGCCAAGTTTACAGCCTGGGGCTGAAGCTTAACTTCAGGCTGCCACATATCAGAGTCATGCAGCTGGGGCTGGAAACCCTTTCTGAAACTGGCCCAAGTGAAAGTGAGAAATTTCTAGGGCTGAGCATCCTCAGCTGGATCGTTTTTTCTTACCTAGCACTTTTCTTCCTCTCTGGCTCTCTTCATAAATCCCAAGAAACTCCTATTGGCAGTTCAGTGATTATGTTATTGACAGATGCTTTGCCATGCCCTCCAGTGACAGGTGGAGTATTCAAGAGCACTCTGTGCTTCCCTTGTGTCCTGATGAGGAAGGAGCAGAGATAAACCACCAGGGCTCTTCTAACTCCATTTCTGATGAGCATTCTGTGGATAAATGTGAACTTCAGTGATAAAAGCATTAAGAAAAGACAGTAAGAGCTTTCTACAAAACATGCCTGCTCTGCCCATGATTGAAGGTAGTCTGGCAGGTCAAAAAGTTAGTGGAAAGCGGTTTTCCAATATTCGTTTTTTGCAGGTTTGGTTTTTTTAAACTAGTTCTCCCATCCCCCCCCGTATTACTGGGCTTGACATAAGTTTGAATATCCTGACAGCACTGTCAAGAGCACAGTTACTGCAGCCACTGGAAAAGCACACCTTTAGTTGGCCAAAATGAATGGATCTGATAAAAAGCTTAACCCTACACAGAACAGATTTAAATATATGTATTTTTAAATACAATATATATACAATATAT
>NW_010392719.1:0-1948 GCF_000710305.1 Buceros rhinoceros silvestris
ATTTAATCACATCATATTATGGTTTTTCATTGGGCTCCAGATTCTGCAGTCAAGGATGTAAGAATTGCTGCTTTTTTCATTTGAAAAAAAGAATCTCCTCCCCTCATTCTTGCAGATAAAACTCTGTAAAGCATATTAAAAAGTGAAAGAAGTATGTTTTATTTTAATTGCTAATGAAGGCATATAGTTAACAAGCTTGTTTTGTTATCAAGTTTTTAGTAAAATGTAGGGAGTTTGTATTTGGATATCCATAATGCAGCTTTTTAGGGGCAGTGCTAGCCTTTGAAGAACCAGGATATGGCGCAGAGCTCAGATTGTTGGTGTAATACTGTCTGTAATTTCCTCAGAGGGAGAGAATGACTTTGTTCTAGTTATTCAGTGCTGTAACTTTTCTAATGAAAAGCTTAAATAGGTGCTTTGGGAATGATTACTAAGAAGCAGGACAGAATAATGCATAGGGATGTTCTGTTTTGCACCAGTGTGCAATTACTTGTATGAACATACAGAACCACGGAGAGAAAGGCATGTGGACTTTCTAGCAGGAGTGATTACTCAAAGAGGTAGATTATTAGAAGAAAAGATGTAGGCTTTGCTGTATTTAGGAGGCTTACTGGGAAAGTATCATAAGCATAAATGAAGTAAGAAGGAAGGTTAGCAGTGATATAGGAACTGTGCTTCACTGCTGAGAACAGATTAGAAGGGAGCTGAATCTTTGCGGAACGTGATAGACATTGAAGATGGGTAAAATTGTTGCAAAGATGAGAGGGCAGGTAAAAAACTACCTTTTAGTAAGTTGATCAATCTGAAAAGTTTTGTGAATGAAGAGTAAAATAAAAGCGCTTGTGATTAACATGGAAAAATTAGTTGTAGCATGGGAGCATATCTGAACCCCCCCATTTTTGTTTCTGAAGGATGAAAACAATCCACGTAACAGCTACTCACTTCACTGGTTTTGCCAGCGTTATTGTTTAAGCATTTTAGTCTGTGGGACAAATTTGGAACAGATCATCCACTGGCATGAGGCAGAGCCTCCCTGCTGTCCCCAGGGAGCCAGGTGAGCTGTTGTGATGTACAAATCACGTCAGCCTCTCCTGACAGTAAAAGCCAGGACTCTTTTGAGGATGAGGGCTTTTTTCCACGCTGGCTGAGCTGTGGTCTTGCTACAGCACATCTGGATCATACTGATCTTTTTAGAAGAAGATGTAAAGATCGTTTTACCTTGCAACTTTCTTAATAGTAGTAAAAAACAGAAGAGATAAGCAAATACTATTCAGTCAGGCATTTTGTTTCCTGTTTTATATGCTTTACAAAGATTAATGTAGTTTCCAGAATCTGGATGACTTGACTCATGTGCTGCTTGAAATTTTACACTTCAGGACACAATTTTTAAGCTCCTTTTAAAAATTAATAATCACGAAAAGGTAAAGGGACATAATTCCTTGAGTTTTGCTTTGTTTTAGATGACTGTGTAGTTACTGTCAAGGACGTCTCAAAACTGCAAAACAAACAAATGTAATACATAGAAAGTGAGCACAATGCCCAGATGCGAAACGAAAGCAGAAGATGATGAGTACAAAACGAAGGGAGTCGTGCTGAGATTACAGACTGTGCCTGCCATAGCCCACTTAGACTACTGCGTTCACATCTGGTTACAGCACTGCAAAACAAGAAAAGGTAAAAAGGATTATAACACTTTAAAATATAGCAGTGCAGAAAAGGTCAGAGTCCTGATCCCAATATCAAAGAAAAGAGGCTAGGATGGAGGACAGAAAACCTTACCCTCCTCGCAAACTAAAAAGCAGCAGCTTTAGCAGTTATAATTGTTTTGAATGACCTTCTGTACCAAACACCAACAATTACTGGTAAGTCAGTAGACATCATTTGCCCTTATATAAGCTTTTATCAGATGTGGTAAGGAATAAGAGGGCAGTGAGAGTGAGGGGCATTC
>NW_010392719.1:2063-11330 GCF_000710305.1 Buceros rhinoceros silvestris
TGCTAACAGAAGTACGCATACATCTTTCTTTTCTTCTCCTGGTTCCCTTCATGGCTGAACTTCTGTCCAAACTCAAACTGTTTCTGAAATTAATTTTATGAGAGAGAGGAATTTCTGGCTGTCTTATTTTTATTTTTTAAGTGTTAAATATTCTGCCACAAGGAAGAAACACAGAAAAACTGCCATCTTTATCTGGCCTGGCTGTAGCTCAAGCAACTGAGCTAAGCTTTAAGCATGCTTGCAATGTTTCTGGGTAGTTAGTTGAAATGCAGCACAGGACCTTTTTTTTTCTTTTTTTTTTTAAACTTCATAAAAATTGGAGGACAGTCTCTGCCTGTGGTGCTTCACAACATATATTTTAAGGAAGAGTAGGTCTACAGGTTTCAGATGCCAAAATGTAGTTCATTACACTTCAGCTGAACAAATTGCTGTACTAATCCCTCTTCTAATGTGAGCTGAAGTACTTTACCTTGGTTCTTGTTTGTATTAAAAGCAATTTGAACATCCTTGTCTGGAAAAAAAACCTTCAATAGCACACAAAAAGGCTGACTGTGAAGAAGAACCTGACCAGGAAGGATGCCTTGTTAAATATAGTATCATGCAATGTTGTAGTGCTTAATACCTATTTCTGAAGGTCTGATATTTGAGAGTGTTACAAGATACAGCATTGCTGCAGGTATTTATGAGAAGATTTTTCTGCAGTAAAGGAGATTCTCTCAATGGCAGTGGTTAATAAGGAATTTTGC
This sequence comes from Buceros rhinoceros silvestris, assembly GCF_000710305.1. NCBI lineage: Eukaryota > Metazoa > Chordata > Aves > Bucerotiformes > Bucerotidae > Buceros > Buceros rhinoceros. The sequence continues at coordinate 2,810 of NW_010392719.1, forward strand.
TTGGTTTTAATCCACAGATTTTTATAATGCTTTATTTTTTCATACTTGTACTACAGACATAAGAAAGTGGTAGTTGTTCGCTTAAACAAAATTTGGGCAGAACTCTCAACTGTAAGAGAAATAAATATTCTTTTAAGTATGCCTCTGTACTATTTGCACATTTATGATATGACACATTTGTAAGCGTATGTATTGTGTAATAAAACCTAATGAACCTTTCATGGCCTTGGGTAAGAAGCATTAGTCCAGCAGATTTTCCTAGCACTGGAACAGTGCAAAGTGTATTGTGCATGTTGTGTCTTACAGCATTAAAAATCATTAGTGATCGGCAGAAGACTGTGGTCTACACAAACACATGATTTTACTTCAGCTCTTAAATGCTAAATCAGTTACAGCAGTCCTCTTAAATGTGGTATTGCAGTCCTAAGTTGGCTTGAAAAGATAAGTAACGTAAGAGCAGGTATCTTCCTCATGTCCTGGTATACCTAAAAGCTGTTCAGCTTTCCTGCCTTATAAAATTTTAATAGAGGTCAGAATATGGCGGTGGGACAGCCAGGCTTTCACTTTTTACCTCTAGGTTTCAAATCCAGCCAAATCATTAGTAGCTGCGAGTTGTTACCACCCAGTGGCTAAGCACTCTTTGTAAAATTAATGTGGTAGTCTCAGCCCAGTTCTGAGTAAACACATTTTCACTTTACAAATATGATGAAACCTGGCACTAATTGGCACCCTTGCTAGCAGCCTCATCAGAGATGCCAAAATAACTGAAACGTTTGTTCTCTTCTAGTAGCGGTCTCTCCAGGTCAGCAGTGAAATACAGTGATGGGGCAGCATGGAGAAGATGGCACAGCTGTTGCTCTCACTGTTTTGTGGACTAAGTCTGCAACGTTGTCAGTCTGGTGCATTTCTCATGCCAATCTATGTAGAGTTAGGATTTTTCCACCACTGTTGGTGCCCTTTCAGCAGTCTGTTGGCAGTCAACTTAGAAACCTTTTTTGCCATCTGTGTGGTTGATGTAGTGATAGCATAATAGCTAAGTGGTTCAAATGTGCGTTTGTATGGTATATTTAGGAACTCAGAATTATAGCTAGTGTAGGCAGAGCACATTGCTGACAGATAGCTATTAATCACTTTCAGCCATTCTTTTCACTGCCAGCTGCTCTGTAAATGAGGATTGGCACATCGTCCAAAATGAAAAGAATTTGTACCTTGTTTTCATTGATAGTAACCATGTAAATGTCAGTGATCCTGAATGGAGATCACAGATTTCAAAGTGACACTGTGGGGATATAGTTATAAAGAGGGAGATACTTATAAAGAGGGAGAAGGAAAATTCTTTTCATGTTATCTCGTTTGTGAGGGTAACTGTGTGTTTGATAACTTATTCAACTGAACAAGAAAGGCAGTTTGTGAAGTGCAGTCATGGACTTAATCTCCACCACAAAAGAGGGGGAGTTTGACTGCATTCCCAAAGCAAGGGTGCCAGAGTTGCTAGGGAATCCCCACTTGCACTCAGAGTTACAGTAATTCATCTGGTATTCTTGCTGCATTGTAAAAAACTTCATGGAAATACCAATATATAGACTGCTCCAAGAAGTGATGTTGGTAGTTGGAAGAGAGGCAGGTTCCTCTAGAGACTTCTCTGCTTCTTTCAGAGGGACTGTGACTCTTCCATTTCTTTAGTGTGTGGTTAGCGTGACAATGTCTACAGGAAAAATACGCAAAATCAAGCTCCCAGCTATTTAGGTAATTAAAGATGCCATTTATATCTGCCTCCAGTTGTGAGGTTCTCAACTCAAGCATGCATATAGTACCAGGTGACATTGGAAACTTCCACCTTGAGTTTGAATGGCACATGTGTAGGTTGAAGGTGGGCATAGTATGAAAGTCACAATAGTCAGTCATTGCTTTTGCTTTTCCCTAGGAAAAAATTGCATTTCATAGGGTTGGATTTGCGTGGAGTTGATTATGGCATTTTCCTTACTCAAGCCTTTAGTTCTACAACTTAGTTTCTTCAAAATATGTGTAAGTTTTCCTTCCAGAAGATTTGGAATCTGCAACAAGTTGTGCAGACTTACTGCTTTTCCATTATAATATTTTCAGGCTGAATATACTGCCTTTTTCACCAAAACTCTTAACTTCTGTCATAAAGCCTAAAAGCTTTATAGATATGCAAATACCTATCTGTGTATGGATAGGTAGTGTATTTGTTCTGAAGAAGGCGAAGAAGTAGTATATCCTGTCTTGAGAAAGAGATCCACAGACTTACCCTTTGAGGATCAGTGTAGTTCAGTGGTTTTGATGGAGGTATGACAGTTTGTGCTAGGTAATCAGCCAGCTCAGACTAGCTGTCTCTGCTCTGACTTCTTTCATTAGTACAGTAATGGTGCTTATGTCTGTGCTGGGGTGCTGAGCCTCAACTTCTTTGGCTTTTCTGATGGAGTTAGTAAAACCGTGTAGGTGTTAGAAAGATCAGTAAAGTTCATCCAGAAACTACTCACACCTTAGACTGCCAGACACACTGTTCATTTACTTCTGGGAGAAATTACTCTAGAGATCAAAAACAGTCTGCACAAAGTGGTAAACAGTTGAACCCAAAGAACTGGAATCTAGCAGGGCTATTGTGCATTACCCTTGAGATCATGATTTATGAACATACATACAATCATATCCAAATGCCAGTAATGTGCATGCATGATTAAAAACTTCCTTGATTTTTGTTTAACCAACTGTCTTCATGTCCGTTTATTCTAAGAAATGGTGAACATACATTGTCTGTTCTCTGTTAATCACAGTCTGCTATTTTGTATGCTCTTACTAAGCTGATGTGTATTGGTCTCTTCTTGAAAGTAAATAAAGCTAATCTTTTACAGGGAAGTTGGGCGATGCCTTTTAAGCGTTCTTTTACACACTGTTTTTGAACCACCTGTACTTCCACATAACAGGAGATACAGTAGCACTACTGTGCAAATACTGGCTGAAGGACAGAAGGTGGAGGGGTAGGGGGTGTTCACAGTAACATAAAGTGTGCCTTCTCCCTCAGTTAACGAAAATAAATATGGTAATAGCAGGCATGTACGTACTGACAGCAGCAGTAGCTGAACTGCTTTAAATTTAGCTACTGTGTAAACAGGCAGATTTGCACTTTTGTTTTGAACATTTTTAATCTTTGTGTTCTGAGAGAGGTTGGTGCTGAGCTTCAGAGGTTTAGTGAGTTAGAACATCTTTCAGTAGAGAGTTTTTGGATCCAGAAAGCTTGTTATTCTGTGATCTCACAATTTACAGACATAATTTTTAATTCCTTTTTAGTTTATTTCAATCTGATAAAGTGCTCAGCTTAAATAAGGCATGCAGAAAAGTAGAATGTAAAATAAAACCATCTTCCCTGTGGACTAGCTTCTTGACTAGCCTTTTAAAGATGACTTTGTGAAAGAACATCAATGTGAACTGGAAAATGAGTATGGTCTAGAAAGAGCATTCATGTGGAAAAAGATACACTGTCTACCACCTTGAATTTTCAGCATACCTATTGCACTTAAATGACAGTCCATTAGTCCTTTTTGTCTGCCTAGTGTCTGCCTCTGCCTATGTAGTTCAATATAGTCTACCTTCATTTACTTTCAGACACTTTTGCAGTCCAGAATTCTTAGCTGTTTCTTAGCTGGTGAGATTGGCAGCCAAAATGAAATCTGAATTGGTGTATTTTATACCTTGTTTGAGACAAAAAAATAAGAGGAATGTGGAAGCTGGAACAAACAACACTACTGTAAATGTGTGTTCATTCTGGTTGTTATGTGGTTTTTTAGTTTAGTCCTAGAGTTTTAAGAGTTTTAAGAATTTTGGTACGTTTTAAGAATTATGGTAGGTGAGTTCCTAGTAGATGTTAGAAATGGAGTTGTTTTTTCAATTACCTTAAGTAAAAGGATGTCTAGTAGGAGTTAAAGCTGGTCAGTATCTGAGTGGATCAAGATTTGTATTTTCAACTGTAGTAACACAGTGCTTGTTCAACATTACAAACTCTGCTCTGAAAGTGTCTTATATGTTTTCTGTAGACATTTCAAAATGAGCTTGTGCCATAATAAAAATGCTAATAAAGGACAGAAATGCGGAAGCAAAGTCATTTGTCTCTAGCCATTGCTTAGTAACCTTAATGAATGGATGTTTTCCTTAAGCATGGAACTATATAATAGAGTGACTACAGCTGCTTTCTCTACACATTTTTAATAATAGGTATCAAAAAAGATGAATATGGCGTTTGTGTGTCTGTCATAGTATGTTTTGTGACTGGTTTGTTTTTTTTTTTTTGCGGAAGCAAAGTCATTTGTCTCTAGCCATTGCTTAGTAACCTTAATGAATGGATGTTTTCCTTAAGCATGGAACTATATAATAGAGTGACTACAGCTGCTTTCTCTACACATTTTTAATAATAGGTATCAAAAAAGATGAATATGGCGTTTGTGTGTCTGTCATAGTATGTTTTGTGACTGGTTTGTTTTTTTTTTTTTTTATAGCTACTTGACATTCACTTTAAGGGAAGTGAGAACATTTGAGACCTGATTAAATATTTCATATTGCAAATTAATTTAACTGATTAGATGTGGGGCACCTGACTAATGTAGCAAATGCCTTTTTGGCATCTTTGAGAACTGAAAGTACTCAGCAGGCACAGTTAGATTCTGGCATGTACTTTGACATTATGATAAGCAACTAAGAAAATATTTTGTGTTTTTAATTTTAGAATTTTCTACAAAATGCTATCTTGCTATTATCTGAGCCTGGTGTCTATTCAAGTCCCATTTTTTCTGTTCCCTTGCGGATATACAGAACTGATAGAACAACGTGATCGTATAACTATGTTCATGATATATGTGACATAAACAAAATGTGAGATGTACTAGAAACATTTTTTTTAAATCAAACCTCGAGTACATGATGGTAAGCAAAATACTGATACTGGTAGAAATGGAAACAATTAATTTAATCACTCTGTAGTTACTCACTGTAATTCATTTAACTACTTCAAAAAATTTATTCATTATAAGCCATTTACTCAATTCATTTATCCATCAGTATAATTCATTTGCTGCTTTATCCATTTACTCAGCATAATTAAGTCTCCTGAATTAATGTATTTGTAAAGATTCACTATCCTTTTATCAGGGCATTAAGACGTCTCAGTTAAGTTGAAAGAAAAATAAAAGTCTATTGTCATAAAGATTACCTTCTTCACAAGAAACTTTGCTTGTGTTCACAGCTCATCTTCTGACTGTATTGATACTGATGCTGGCTGGAGAGCTCTCATCTCCAGTGTAAGTACAACGAGCGTGTCAGCTGGTCGTTTCAGAACTGCAAGTGTAGTTGCTGTAGCCGTGAAGCATCAGCATGCTTACATGTCCTTTCAAGACATTGTAAAGCAATGTGGATACATCTAAAGCACAGAATACACCTGAGAGTAAAACGATCATATGGCAGCCTCAAAGTGCTGGTATGTAAAGACAACCTGTTCCCAGGCTCTGTATGAATGGTGCTGGCTGTGTGGAACATACTTATCTAAATTGCTAGGTGTGGTCAGCTAAGCCAGAGACAAGAGCAAGAAGCTGCAGTGAACAGACCAGTGTTTAATGGCTTCCTTGTTTGTTTGATTTTGTTCAAATAGTTTCTGTTCTGCAGGTGTCTGGGGTTTTGGTGGTTTGGGTTTTTTTTTTTGGTTTTTTTTTTTTTTAGTTCCTCTGCATAGATGGAAGCAAAGTACTGGATTAGTTTGTGAAATATTAACATCTAAGATACAGCTGTCGTGTCCATGTTAGTTGTCTAGAGACCTAACAGACACATGGTCATGAAGTGCTTCAGGCAGAGGGAATATCCATATATAATAAGGCAGTCAAGGTACCTATTTTATATTTCAAAGGTATAACCAAAGAGTGGTACGTTCCTTGAGCTTGGAGGTGGCCATTTGATTGGGTATGAAGAATGAAAGCTGGCAGAATGTTAGGACAAACACCTGTCTGTTCTTTGCTTTACCTGAAAAGCCAGTGCTGTTACTAAAGCTACTTCTGGTTGTTTCCCCACTCCCTCAAGCCTGCAAAGTAGGCTTATAATTTGCAGAGGTTAATAAGCTCTTTATACTTATCAAGACATACACAGTGTAGGTTGGCTTTTGCAGTAGTGAGATGTTCTGCTCATATCAGGGTCTTGGTTCTGCCTCTGTCTGTTGCTCCATGCTGTTTAATTTAAGGTCTGTAAGGCAAGCAGAATCTGTAAAGTGAAATGGCATTTGGTGGGTCTCCTGCTTGATCACACAGCTTTAGTGTAGACTCTCACCTGTTTCCAGGTCACTGGACTGTTCTTCCCTCTGACACAATATTTCCTGAGTGTTCAGTTGTCAGCTGCTCTTTTGAATGCCCTTGGCCTTTTCAGTTTTCCAAGTCACTTACCCACTTGCCTTTCTGTTTTCAGTGCTATTTTTTTTTTCACACACACCAATTCAAAGCGTGGTGCAGGTACTAATGAAAGAAGCTTGTGGAGATGAATGTTTGGCAGGGAGTACAAGATGCTTCAACCTCCAACCTCTGGCTAAGGTGTCATTACTATTAAATTACACATATAAAAATCAAGATTAGTGGCACTTATACTATTCCTTTAAAATGGATTTAAAGGGAAAATACATTGTCATATACATGGTAAGTTACACTTCTATTTTATATTTTTGTGATCCCATGCTATTAAAATTCTTAGTGTTTGGTCAGTAACAAAACACATACATGCACACATTTAAATAGTTTTTGTAGCAATATTACGTTTATGTGATTGTTTATTGGGATAAGAGGTATTATATTAAGCAGAGGTAGAATGTATAGTGCTAAAATCAGCATCTGACATTGAGAGGTCATGAATTTTATCATAAGACTCTGTGCAGCTGAGTGCATCCTTTTGGAATATCTCTCTGAGGCTGGAAGGCAGAAAATTTAAGTTGTTTCTTTGACTACAGACTGAAACATGGTGGATGGAGTAAGCAGTGCATTGCAAAGTTGTGACTGCAAAAAGATCAACAGGTGAGTGAAGAGGTGTTGAAATTGGCAGTCCTTTTACTTTCAATATACTCCCAACTGAAAATGCCCTAAAATGGTAGTGACAGAAGAGGCAATAGCATTGGGGTGGGGGGAGCAGGGGGGAGGAAGTGGTAAAGAATGGGCACGTGTAGTATTCTTGATTTTGCAACATTCACTAAGAAAGAAACCAACCAATCAACCATCCAAAGGCAAATAGATAAGAGCAAAGAAAGGGTTCAACAGAAGCAGGTAATTGGTTGATTTGATAAACTGGATGGGTTCAAGATGGTAGCACAGCAGCTCTCCAGAAGCATCTTCAGAGAGGAGGTAGTGATTGATTCTACCTCTTGTTTCTTTTCCTCCTTTCTGCATCCTAGCAGTTATACAGAGGTGTTCTTCTAGTAGTGCAGGAGAGCGAAGAGTGAGTGGTGAATAAAAATCTAAGAAGTTTATTAACAAGTGTAAGGACTTGTCCAGTAGCAGGATGGCAGATGACACCATGAGTGAAGGGATGAAAAGGAAACAAAAAACTTTCAGAACAGATGATGGTGTCTGGCCTTGGAGCCAAAAGAAGATGTAGACAAATGATCAGGAATTCATTAGGTCTTGTAAGGTATATGGCTTTTTTTTAAGCACACTTCATCTTTCATTTTTGTGTCTGAGTGAACCTTTAAGCCTAATAAGAAAAGCTTAGTGAACATAATTTGGCTGTAATTTTCCCCCTAAGATTTTGTGAAACTGCAAAGTCTTTTTCTAGAGCTTAAAGAAAAGATATATTCCATGAAAACTGTACACTATAGTTGTTTTTGCATTTGTAATAAAATACAAGTTTTGAAAAAGCTTAGAAGAGAACAATGATTTGTATTTCTTTATTAGCTAAGGTTTTTTATTTTTAATGTCAGTGAAGAACCTTGTTCTGAGAGATACCTGTAGCCCTTCTGGCTTTTTGATTCAAAATGATTACATTAAATTATTCTTTTTCTTTCCCTCTTCCTTCCAAAGCTGAAAATTTAGTGTAAGTATTAACAGAACATTCTTCTTTTACTTTTTTTTTTTAATTTTATTTTTTACTCAAATTTCTTCTATTTTAAAGAAGGCAATAAATAGATCATGTTTGGGAATTTTTCCCTACTATTTGTCTTTGTCCTTCTTTTTCCTTTTGGAATTTGGTATCCTTTCCAAATTTGCTGAGTTTTGGAAAAATTGTAAGACAGAAAATGACTATTAAAACCATCTGCCAATAGATGCAGTAGCTGTTGCCAGGGCGTACATTAAAAAACAAAAAAGTGACATTTTGCATCTGAAAATCCTGTCCTGTACCTTATATACATGAACATCCAAGTGAGTGTTAGTCAAACAAAACACCTCTGACTCACTCTTTGTAGTTATGAGTTGTGGAATATAAGAATAACAATGGGAGAAAGGAAAGATTAAGTCAAATAATATAATGCTCTTTTAGATCATTCTGCCTT
>NW_010392720.1:0-5726 GCF_000710305.1 Buceros rhinoceros silvestris
GGTTATCTAAGTCCTCTCTGCTTCGTTTTTTGTCCCTTTTTCTCAGTTTATGCCTATGTATATATATATGATAGCATATAGTTGTGTAATTTTCTTGTCTATTAAGAGTTTGTTTCAGTTTTCCAAACATAGACCGAGGTGTGAATTTCTTCTTTTCTCCAGTAAACTCCTTCTGTCTTTAATAAGACAGAGGAGAATCATTAAGGAAATTCGAGGGGTTATTTGCCTCTGCCCTTGACCCTTAACATCTGTCTTGCTTCAGGACGAGCCTGAAACTTGGGTAGATTTCAGGAGGGATATAGGAAGAAACTGGGATTAGATGAATCCCTAAAAGTAAAGAAGAAATACCTGCAGTTCTGGTTAGAGGTGGGGGTAGAGAGGCAAAGGGAAATACTTCAATCAGTTAGCTTGAGCTGGAGGCCAGCAAAAAGTACATATAACTATCAAGTGCCTTTGGGAGGAGACTCTCACTGAAATTACTCATGAACACTCCCAGAGTCTAGTTTAGATTAACTGCTGGCCAAAGAGTTCAGACCTGCCAGTGTTATTCAGACTTTTACATGGTTTCAGCCTCATGTAAAGCCTCTAGGAACAGATAAAGCAATTTCTGCTCTGTGGTCTGGTCAGAGGGAGGCACCCTGAGCAAAGGACAGGATTGACATGCTCCAGCTCGGGCATAGATACTTCAGACCTCATTATGGGAAAGATGAGGAATAGATGGCAAGGTGAAGCCCTTCTTAGATGTTTGCAAAGCCACAAATATAGACGCTAGTTTTTGTGGCATTCAGATTTTCAAGTGTTAGCAGCTACTTCATAACACCACTGTGCTCTGTCGAGGAAAAGTCAATTTGTCAGAATTTGAGTGCTGCTTTGCAACCTGAGGAAAAAGAAGAAGCCAGCTGTGTCTTCCAGCAAAACAAACAGGACAAAGAGCCTCTCTTTAAACATGCAAACCAGCAGGGAGCCAAGTGCACACAAGGGAAGGCAGAGAGAAAGGTCCAGGCTGTAGTTTGGTTTCTCCTTCTACTTGAAGCCTGGTGATAGAGGCAGAGTTACTCAGCAGGTGTAAGCAACATCATCTTGTTTCCTTCAGGGCAAGAAGATCCATCTTTCACAAGCTCAAAGTAGAAATATGTCTGTGCTTTTTCTCCCTGACTGGCGGTTTAATTGTAGGTATGCTTACTTTGGTGTAGTTAGCACCTGCATTTCTCTCATGGTACTAGAAAAGTGCCTGCTCTGGCCTTAATGATTCACTTATACCCATTGCCGAGCGGAGTCCTGGTTTCTGTTGTAAATTTGTAAAGTGTATGTGTGCATGTGTTAGATTCTACCCAGATATGTAACATGATATAATTTTACTTGATAAACACAAATTGCAAAGGCTGGGAGCTGATTTATGTCAGAGTGGTTTGGGTAACGTTCCTGCTTCTCCTCATTATAGTAAGTGCCTTTGGTTTGTAATATAAATAGAAGAACAACTTCAGTTTGAAAATTAAAGTGTTTCCTTTGCTGGAGGGAGTGCTGCAGCTTACTCAAAGGAAACCTCAATGCTTCTGTTGTAACTGTGCTTTTGGAAGGTCTTAATGCAATTAAGGTTCTTTCATTCATAATAATGAAATGGCCTGCAGTTTACAAGTGGTTGTTGACTCTGAATCATAGAATCATTTAGGTTGGAAAAGGCCTTTAACCTCCAACTGGTAACCTAAATCTGCCAAGTTCACCACTAATTCACATGCCTAAACGTCATATCTACACATCACCATCCAGGGATGGTGACTCAACCATTCCCTGGAGCAGCCTGTTCCAATGCTTGACAATGTTTTTGGTGAAGAAATTTTTCCTAATGTCCGATCTAAACTTCCCCGGCGCAACCAGAAGCCTCTTGTCCTTTTGTTTATTACCTGGGAGAAGAGACCACTACAATCTCTTTTCAGTTAGTTGTAGACAGTGATAAGGTCTTCCCCGAGCCTTCTTTTCTCCAGACTAAATAGCCCCAGCTCCCTCAGCTGCTTCTCTTATAAGCTTGTTCTCTAGACCCTTCATTTGCCTTTCTCTGGACATGCTCAAGCACCTCTTGTAGTGAAGAGCCCAAAACTGAACACAAAGAATTGCAGAAATTGCTCTTGCAAATGAAATAAAACCAGATTCTCTTTCCAAGGTTTGCTCAACTGACAGCTGAAGCACTCAGGACTTTTCAGGATTAAACGTTATGTCAGGCTAGGCTGGATAATTTCCCTGTCCTGCCTTCATCTAATTCAGGCAGCTGGAAAACTAGTCCCACACACTGAGCTGATATTTTGCTGGGCTAAGTAACTGCAGTGCATTTCTCTTAAATTTGGTTTCAAACATTCAACCGGAATTTAGAAGAAATTCAGAATCCTCTGTACTGGAACAACTGGAATAAACTTTCACATTTCCAAATGTGATGCCAGAGTTTCCAAAAGTGCCTGGACAGGTAAAATCCATTCCTTCTTTGTGGCATTTAGGTGCATAACAGCTTGAGATCTCAAGAGAGATGTTAAACACCTAAGTGCCTTCTTGATGAAGGCAGAGTGAGTCTATTTTCCAAAGGAAAAAGCAGCTCACTTCTCTTCTAAAGGTGCACACTGTCTGTGCTTAGGAACTGTGAAATCTGGCACTCAAGTTTGAAGATGGTGGTATGGGTCTTCTGATGACCTCATAAAATTACATAAAATTACCTTTTCTATAAGGCATAGGACTTCTTAGGAGGCAGCCTAGGTCTGTCAGTCTCACTTGTTCCCCTCACTGTAGTCCATCTCCTCCTGGCTCCAGTTCTGCTAAGGCTCCTGAGGATCTTCCTGCCCCTGGCAGCAACAGTGGATTGTGTGATGCATCAGTCCTCGCCATGACCAGGAGGGAAGCTGCCTCTCTTGATGCATATTCTTTCTTGCAAATAACAGTGGCACCCTTTCTTGTCTTCTGGAAAGCTCTTGCATCTTGGACATCAAATCAAGTTCCATCTCCCTCTCCATTGTTCTGAAACTGTAGGCTACTGTCACAGTATGATGAGAGCAAAATTCAGTCTTTTGCCTTGCCGATATGCAGACTGATCCCTCCTCCAACCCTCCTAACCCCACTCCCCCTTGCCCTGGCTGTATGTTTAAGAGCTCTAGTGTTTGTAAGCAGAGAGACTAAGCCTCAGCACATGCCACTGCAAGGGCAAGATCTCTTTATTTGCACAGTATGCTATTGTATTCACTGGGTTTTGCATAGTATAGTTCCTGAAAGCTGGTAAAATAGAGAAATCATCCAATAGCTTGTCATGTTCTTCTACACCACTGCACACCTGAAAGTGCTATGATAAAACTTTCCCATTGGATCAATAATCCAAATGTGTGTAAACCACGTTGCGTCTTCACAATCTGCTTGTTTTCTTGTTCTGAAGTGTGGCAAGAAGGAAAGGCTATGAAGATTTGGTCAGCAAGACTTGGGCTTCAATTTCTGGCTTTCATTACTGCCTACCTACCAAAAAAAGACCAGCAAGAAACTCCCAAACAAACAACCCCCCCCATCAATCATCAAGAAAAAGAACTACCCACAAAGAGGGAGATGCACCTGAGATACTCCGGCGATTTTGTCATGCATATAAATTAAGCTCTTTAGCTTTATTTTTTCTTTCCAAACTGCTCAGAAAGTAACACTAAAAATCAGCAATCAACATATTGGCTGAGCTGACGTTTTCTCTAGACTCGTTGAGTAGATCTGCCAAGTGGCAGAGGCAGCCAGCATTGACAATACAAAAAATGATTTTGATGGAAGGCCATCAAAAGGAGACATGCCCATCACTTTTCTGGTCACTTCTTTATTTTGGGAAAAGGTTGAGGCTGCTGAGTATAGGGAATAATAGTTACCAATTGGCAGAATCAGAGTTAATACCATCACTTCTCCACTTCTGAAAAAGTAACCTCTGTTTTTAAATGTATCACCTAGAACTGAATAGAAGAGGGTTATTTTAAATCGTGAAATGCAGGGTCCCTAGGGATGATTTAGGGACTTCTCTCATTAGTAATATTGTAGTAATACATAAATGATCTCACTGGAAATCATAGAGTTTAGAAATTAAATGAACTGCTAGTTTTCATAGATTTTTGCTTTTTGTCATCTGATTATCCCCTTTCAATAATTTCCCCAGATCATCTCCAACTTCTCTGTTGCAGCTCTTCTTCATTCTCTCTGCACCCTCAGCTTCATTGCTCAGAGGATCCCATTTCTTCACACAGATGACCAGTCATCACAAAACTCCAGTAAACATAATGTCATGGAGACTCTATCTTTCTCTCAAACTTGTATTAAATTGGCCAACAGACTAAAAAGCTGTTGGGAAGGACTGGCAAACAGACAGAATGATTGCATAAGCCTCATTTTCTTAGGGCACCAAGCTAGAAGGTAGTAATATATCAAAGACAGAGCGTTGGTCTAAATATGAGGACATAATAGATTATTCTGAACATTGTGAGTAAACGAGCAGAGATTTATACTTCTTAGGAACTTGTGCCAGTAAATGGAAACAAAATTTTATATAGCCAAACAAGCTTGAAGACAAACTGAGATGGGATCAGACAGAATGTTGATTACAGTTAGTGAGAATGTTTTAGAGAAAAGCCTGGAATTCTGTAGAAAATAAAATCAACATTTATGAATAAATGTTAAGGGAAAAAAGACAAGGATTAAAGTGGCAGAATTCTCAAGAATCTTGAGCCTTATGCAAGCATGAAAGTAAGCATATAACTTTTCACACAAACAAAAAAAGGTATTTAACAAATAAAATTAAACTTGTTGCTTTATAAGGTGTATAGTTGAATGTCATCTACAATACTGTAGTTAGTAGTTTTCCCTTCTTAAAGGCAATGTAATATTGCAGTACTATCCGATTAATACTAGGCTTTAAGGATATCCTTTGTAAAAGAAGGCTAAACACGTGAAAGTTGGGCGTATAACATTTTCAGAATGAAGAGTGTACTCTGAGAAATCTGTAAGCATGAAATAACATGAGAGTGTGACTTTAGTAACAACACAATGTAAGAATGGTGGTAACTCCTGATTCAGCAGTTCAACTCCCTATGGGCCAAATCCTGATCTGATGATATAGTCAGACAATACAGTCCTAAAATGCAATTTTTGAAAGGTTTATGAACAAGGACTATGCTTGCATAATATGAATAATCAAATTTTACTCAGTAATTCCTGCAGAGGAGATTATTATTTTCTGTGCTGTGTAATTGGGAACTATCAGCTTCAATAATTTATGGTTGAGTTATAGCATAACTCAAGGACAGAGGACATCCGATTTAAAGCTGATGGTTAATGAACAACTTCTCTTATGTACCAATGATTAGTTACAGTTGTTGTTAAGGAATTGGATAATATTTGCAATTTTTTTAAATATCAAACTTCATTTTTTGTTATGGGCTCTTGGGACATATTTTTCTGCCAGTTTGTTCTCTAAAGTTGGATATGTGTAACTATTTGCAAACTGCTTTCAAATTGTCTGCTAATCTTTAGCCACTGTTTGCAGCAAGATGGTTTTATAGTCCAGGTGTTTTGAGCTGGGCTTAGGTGAAAATAGGCTTGGATGAGGTGTGCTTAGCTGAAAATAGAAAAGAGTAAACCAATACAGGCTCTTCTTTACTTCTCAGAGATCCACAAAGCCAATTTCCTTAGAGTTATGTGGTATGTTGTCGCAGTTTGAAAAGGGGGGCTGTTCC
>NW_010392721.1:0-6116 GCF_000710305.1 Buceros rhinoceros silvestris
ATAAAAAGGTATATTTTAGGTAGTGTGAGCAAATGAGGGGAAATGTTCTTTTACAGTGCACTAGGTTGTCCACTTCAATTTGTACTTCCCTGGTTAAGCAAGGTGTAAGACTGGTGAGAAAAGATGTAATACAGTGGAGGAAACAATTAACAAGAGGGGTGGTATCTTTCCACTTTTCATGGTGTTCTCAACTTTCATATTTCACAGTATTGGTTATTTCTTAATATCCTAAATCCTTTAGTCAAATAATGAATACAAGAGAAATCTGTTCTTCTGTAAAGCAAGTCAGCTGTCATTCCAAAACACGGCTTGAAAACATGACCTGTCTTCACCCTGAAAGCTTAGAACCAGCTAACAAGGAGAACTTGTCTTTATATTTAATGATATGACAGGAAATGTTGTACTCTATGTGAGAAAAGACAAACTGTAACTTTAGTTTAACTTGGTTCTAATGGACTAACACCAAAGAAGTGCAGTGCTTTTTTAGAGGATTCTAAAATTCTAAAATCATTCTTCTAAATGCATTTCACTTTAACTATAAATTTCTATAAAATATTTAAAAATTGGTGAGTTCATTGAGCAGCTCTCTTTCCTTATAGTATAAAAAGTAAGTTTGCCTGAAAGACTGGCTACTTAGAAGGTAAATATGACAATATTATGTCCATTTACTCCTCTTTTTGCACCAGATAGTCATGTTAAATGCCAGGAGGGGGGAATGAATTTCATGAAAGGCATAAGAACGCAACTAAATTTAAAACAGATGTTCATGTAGGATCTTGAAAGGTCACTTAAAAAGCAGTGCTGCGCATCCATGAGTATTCATTTTATCCTAGCTTGGTGGATTTATTTCTGCAATTTCTATCAGGAAATTGCTCCCACTGAATACTCTGTCTCATGTTTCAAATGGTAGATGCTTCATTATCTATCCAAGGGAATACCTCTTGATTAACTGAATTTTGAAGAACATGCCTTTTTATTTTAGAAATTCTATTAGCAGCATTATATCTAGAATAATGCAGCCACAGAGTAGTGACCAAGTATTGTCATTGTCCTCAAGTAATTTCAAAACTGCTACTGAAAGAGCAAGAAATAAATTTTGACTTGATACTCCAATCTATGCTTTACAAGAACTATAAAGCAGTAATAATGATGATAGAACTAAAAAACAGTGATAACAGTAATTGACAAAAAATCTATACCCTTAATTCTAACTTGCATTACTAAATAATGTTTTTCAGTAATGACATGTTACTTTCATTGGCATTTATTGTTTGGATTTGAAATTTGTGGCAATGATTTCTGAACTGTGGCCTGCAGAGCCACATTTCTTGATCTTCTCGCTTGTATTTTCATTGAAAAATTTGGCTACTTGGAGTTGACAGTGGTCGGTCCTGCAATTTTGGGGACTAGAAAATACAGAATTTGGGGTAGGGAGTAATTCTCTTCACTGTACCCTTGGCAAAGGAAATGTTTTATCATAAATGTTAGAAATGTTTTGGGCTTTTTCTTATCATTTGCTGAAATTAAATTAACCTTTATGTGAAAAGGGGAATGAGAAGACACAAATATTTTCGTAGTAGCTTAAGGAATATTACTTCTCATTAATCTTTTTAAGGAAGCTGTAAAAGTAAAAGACTCACAGGACATACTTCCAGTGAGTGCTTTACTGAAGGACTAAATTCAGACCTGCTTGTTTCTGTTATTTCAATACCTATTTCATCAGGTCATCATCTCTCTTTCTCACTCTCTCTGCCTTCTCCCTTCCTTTCTCTTTACTAAAATCCCTTCCCTTTTCCCCTGGTCTGCTTTCAGCTTTGACCAAGTCTATGTGATGGGTTTCTGTGAGAATAACTGAATAAACAAGAGTATTAAGAGATCTGATCACTGATCAGTAGAGCTTATGTCAACATGACACTCTCACATAGGACATTTATTTGCAGCCCAAGGTTGCTAGTCTGGTTTTGGTGGGTTTCTCTGCAGCACACAGTACTGCTTGTTAGTTGAATCAATCTGACTGCCATATACTGTAACTGAATCTGAATTAATAAAACCACTATCACTTAGAGAAAGCCTAGTTTCCTGTCTTGCTTTAGCATTAAAGATAAAAGGTACAATTTTTTCTTTTTTGTAACCGTAATTTTGAATTGGCAAACTTACCACACCAGTCTAACGTAACAGAAGAAACTAAAAAAAGACATAAGTATACTTTGTCTTCTCTTGTTTTGAGTACTTTTGAATTGTGTTTTGGTACTCACAGATATCAGTGTCACATGCACATTAACTTAACAATCTTAGTGGTCAGTACAGTAAACCCTCTTTTGTTTCTGGCTTTACAGGCAAATCGTACCTGCCCAATCTGTAGAGCTGATGCTTCGGAAGTGCATCGTGATTCAGAATGACCAATCTAAGAGCATGAATCTGGTCTGGGTGTTCCTCGTCACATATATATATGAACTATCTTATCTATTGAACTTGCCCACGTGGTTTCCAGCCTACTCTTTATACAAAAGGGTCAATAGACCTTACTTTGCACTGTGTGACTTAATCAATTATAAAGCTTATAACTAGTCTTCACAGTTACAGAACTGTTATACTAACAGCGTGATTGGAACTCCAAAGATTTATTTTTTTTAGCTTAATTTTGTGTGTGCACTAATATTCCCTGGGTTTTGTGTGATCATTCTGAGCGTGGCTGCGAGATTACTGTGGATGTGATCTTAGCATGTGCTTTTATATAAAAAGAAAAGGAAAAAATAAGTGGTAGCTCCAAACAATATAGCAATCTACCTTATATGAAGCCTTCAGATACTGTGAGTGGGAATGAATAGTGTGAATGTGAGCTTGCTTGTGAGGGCATGCGTGAAGTATGCTTGTGACTGAGCGTGCATGTGTGTTTGAGAACTTATATACCAGCATGTGCTGAGAACGTATGTACTGAGAATTATGCTGCAATGTATAATCTTGTATGTTATTTAAACAGTACTAGTACTGTACACTGGTTATGTTCCTTGTGTTTGCAGTTGCACACTGGGTGTGATGGGTGCAGCAATTACAGGCATTTAGTATTTCCTCCCCATTGTATTTAAAGGTATAAAGAACTTTATACTTATTATTCAAAGAGCAGTTATGTTTCCCCTTCATTGGAGACTTTAAATGTGTGCCACTAAAGAGTGCATTGATTCTTCATACATTAGTAACCTTGGGAGTTTTAGCAGATGTTACAAAGTCTGGATTTTTAAATGGCTAATTTACAAGTTATTTTATCAATGTAAAGTTGCAATATTGCACAAATCATTTAGCAATATTAACATTTTCAATTGCTGATATGAATATAAACACTTTACTGTTCTTTTAAATTTTTCTAGCTAGTTTTGCCAGTTACATGCTTATTCCATGAAAGGAAGCAGAAGGGACTCTCAAGTTCTTGTACAACAGCCACTTCTTTTAGCTTATAAACACTGGCTTTAATCACAAACATTCTTTGTCATTTACAAGGGAGTTTATATACAACTAAAATAACTTGTAAAATACTACAATTCTATTCCTGCATCTTCATTAATAAAAAAAAAAAAAAATTTAGCATTTTCTCCCAGAAGTAGAACTTCTGATTTTTTTAATTGTATCACAAGAGAGGGTGTTTTTTGATCACTAACTGCAGACTTCAGTTGTCCTGATATTGCTTCTTGCCCTTCCTTATTTCATGATGACTGTAATATGAAAAAGGAATTCTAGTGGGTTTTGCAATCAAGTTTCCAGAGTGTTCCACTATAGGAAAAAATTGGAACACCTTCCAGAATATTGCTGTGAAATACAAGGTGATAACTTCTAATCAGGTGCTCTGAATAATGCTTTGCTTTGGCTATTTAAAAAAAAAAAAAAAAAAAAAAAAAAAAAAAAAAAAAAAAAAAAAAGCGTAACTTATAACATTCAGACTGTTAACATCTTTGATATATTCTAGCAAAATATTTAGGTCTGCCTATACCATAGTTATTCAAAGGATGCACTTTTTGCAACAATATTCTTCTAAATTCAGTGTCATTACTTTGGTTGCAGCAGTACAGGTGGCACAATTTGCAATATTGCTGCAACTTGCTGCCAGTCTCAGCTTTAATTTACTCTTCATAGTTTCTGGTGCTGTAGTAGTAATTTCAGGAATAGATGTTCTCCTTGATGATTTTCCCCCCTGGAGATTCTACAGACCAGTCACAGCTCTTGGTGCAGATAAAATAAAAGCACAATTTTGCCCTATTGCAGATGCACTTCCCTCTGTTTAATTATGCAGGTAGTTCTCAAAAACAGTGAGTCTTTCCATACCTGTCTATACTTCAGAACACTAAATAGATAAAAAATACTGTTACATCAATTTCAAAATGTTAGAATTTTTCCTGCCTTCCAGTGGAGTTAAAGAATAGGCTTTTCACAGTAACACCTTGCAAGTTAAATTACATGTAATAAAATTTATTTTTTTAACAAATAAAACCTGCTGTTTAAAAAGCATATGCCGCATATGTCTTAGAAAACTTAGGCTTTTTTATATAACTGCAAAAGAAAAAATGTGGAGTGTACAGATTTAAACGTAACTAACACTACTGTGATTGGTATTCAGTTTAAAGGATGGAAAGAGGGTACTAGGTACAAATGAACAAGAAACATTATTCTGAAGCCAAGGGAGAGTAGTCCCCTTTCTGGAATTGGAGAAATCATAAGTGTGAGGTCTCTTTTTCTCTCAGTAAAACGCTGTGAGGCAGTGGGAGCCTGGGGGATGGAGGATCTAAGCTGGTAAAGTCCTGAAATTAATTGTTGCACAGTTACGGCTCATCTCTTCTGGAATGTTTTTTTCATTTGCATCGAACTCTTGCAGATGTATGTGGACTTCCTGCGGTTAGTATGTATAAACGGCACACACGCCCATGTTCTGAATCAGCTCAGTCAAGCTACAACCAAGTCCTTTCTGTTGTGTCTGTCAAGGGAAAGGGATTCCTCTTCAGCTGTTTGAGTGCCATGTGTTACGTACATTTTTGTATAATTTCACAGCCTGCCATGAAGCCTGGCAGCTCCTGAATTTAGTAAAACTTTCATTATGTTCATTGCCTTTCTACCATCACCTGGACCCTCCTTCTCAAAAAAAAAAAAAAAAAAATCCCTAAAACAAAAAACCTGCAGTATGTTTCTTTATCATATTGGCACTACTGTGAATAAACTGACAATTTAATTCGACATTTTATAGTTATAAAGGCCTACAGATAATTCCAATGTCTCATTTTGTGGCTTTCTTTAAAAAAAAAATTTAAAGCCTTTTGATGTATGTGATTTTGTACAGGCTTTTGAATGTTATTTCACAGCATTGCGTGATACTTGGGATGAGATTTACCACCTTTTAAATTTTAATTGTAGAAAAACACTTTTCTAATGGAGTTATCTTTGAAACTTTGTAAAAGCTGTGGGTTTTTATTTGGTACATTGTTACCTCATTTTGCTACTTGTGTTTCAGATTTGCTAATGAGTAGGAAAGCCCATGGGTTTTGTTGGAATATTTCATCAATTTTCTTTAAGTCATATGCTATTGTATCATTTAACAAGTAGTTTAATGTATTATAAATATCTGTAACCAAATCATTTGAAGGCTTGATAAATTTTTAACAAAATTTGTACATTTTTTATGAGAGTTACTAGTAACGCTTTACTAGGTAGTGCAATGAATTTTTATTTTTAATCCCTGTGCCCAATTTTGGAGTTTAGATTTGTTCAGTAATAAATGTATGATGTACACTTACACAATTTTGTCCTGTTCTTTCTCTTATAAAGAAGTCCATTGCTTCTTTTCATTACTCAGCCTATCTATGTGAATGATCATGCAACTCTAAATATTGGTAACTGACACTTGTGTTATAGGGGAAGTTTTGCTGCCTTAATTGTAGTGCATGACAGACTTTTTAATCTACTTTGCAAGATCATAAGAAAAGGATGGGGTCATGCCATATTGTTGAAAGTCTAAAATACTTGTAATTCATACCACTCAAAGCCTTACCTAAAAGATGAGGTTTTCAGAGATGTTGCTTAGTTATCAAGGGTTTACACTAGGTTGGCCACTAGATGAGTAACAGATGCTCTCTATT
>NW_010392722.1:0-225 GCF_000710305.1 Buceros rhinoceros silvestris
AATCCAGAGGGGGTTGCTCTGATGTGGTCTGCAGCACAGTGCGTGGGCGGCTGTGCTCGCAGCGTGCGGCCCTGGTGGTGCTCGCGGCACATGGTGGTGGTTCCTAGTGGCTCAGCAGTGGTTTCCAGCGCAGCTCACGCTGGTAGGGACGGATCGTACCCTGACAAGCTGTGACGGCTCCGGAGAAAACGCGTCTCGGCAGGCCTTTGGGGGCCGGCGGGTCCG
>NW_010392722.1:298-14311 GCF_000710305.1 Buceros rhinoceros silvestris
GAGACTGCCTTAACGCGGGCGCAGTGCAGCTTTTTAAAGCAGAAACCGCGCAAAAATCGAACAGACCCGCGAAAACTTATAACCAATGAAAAATGGAGATGCAGCTGATGTCAAATGGCAGGGAATACCAATTGGCTAGTTTAAAGCAAACTTCTTTTCTGAAACAGGAGGAGTTGCTAAGCCATCACACTGTGTAAATAACGCAAACACTTAGATGTGTTTTAAGATTCTCTTGATCCATGTCTGTCTTCGGTCAGATTGAACAACTTTGTGCTGTATAACAATGATGGTTGGATAAGAGCACATTGCAATGTCTTGTCTGCTCTTCCCGCCCTCACATCGTAATACCAGTTTCATAAATGCTGTTTTAATAGGCTATTCAAACTATTAGAAACTCCCACAAAAGGTCTCAGCACAATATATTCAGTTACAAGCCAAATTTTGCAAAAATCATATGCTGAAAAATATGGGTAATAGTGTAAAAATCTTTAAGAAATAGTTTTATATATACCTTCATTCCAGTGAATAATCAAAGAAAACTGATTCAATAAGCTAAGGCCTTCAATAATAGATATTTGAGTTCAGGTCTTCCTGCTAAAAGCCATGCTCTCTCCGACATTTCACTTAAATATATTTGACATGAAAATTATCTTTGACTCTTTCAGAGTCAAGAGAGAAAGCTTGTATTTGTACCAGTTATTTATACTTCATTTTATCAGACAAAACAGATCAAGCATATTATGGCTAATCATATCGATCAGCCCAATGAGATATTTCTTTAGACTTAACTGCAGGATTCTTCAAACCCAAATGGGGTAGGATCATGCCCTTGTTTCAGGTTTTCCTTTGTGTCTGTCATTTATCAGGTTGCAGAACCTTTAGCTAGAGCTGTCTCTCATCAGTTCTTTAAACTCAATTTAAAGGTTGGAAGGACTGCAGGCTAACAGAGCTAGGTGTAAACAAGTCTTTCATCCTAGAAATTTCTGAAAGCCTCTACAGTCTTCTGAAGGCTGGTCTTTCATCCTTCCTTCATCTGCTCTTGGGCTCTACTCTCTCATTTTGCTCTTGAAGTGTTAGGGAATAACCCAAAACTCTTGTTAGTTTTTGCATTTCCAAAATCATCAATCCTGTAAGTTTATTCCTAATCTAAACCCCTATCTTTCTTTATTTTGTGTGGCTATCTTCCCTCAGACATATTGATTTTCCTGCATAACTTCAGCCTTACAAGATTATTATTTTCCTTTCCAAGTCTCAGTTCCTAACAAAACCTTCATCTATTCCACCTTCACTTTTGCGCTCTTTTGTTGCGGGGTATGGGGTGTGTGGTGCCTATTATTTCTCAGTTATCAATTATTTCCTCAAGTTATCATTAAGTCCTTTGTCTAGAACAGTAAGTGAAAAATCAACAAAAGAACATGGAGTCAAGTTATTACAGTGCCACTCTATCATAAGAGAGAAAGAAAAAATGCCTGTCTGAGAGACTAGAAAGTCTCAGTAAAGGGAGGAAAAGAGAGAAATGTCCACAGAAAATGCAAAGCTCCATGTGTATTGGTATGATGCAAAAGAATCTTTTGTAAGCTTGAACTTTTGATGATTTAGTTAATACGTTCCTCTTAATGCACAGAAATGATTCGTTCTTGTGTCTAAGTAATATAAGAAGGTTAGTTATCCAATTAATTAGGCACTTAGAATTCAAAGCATACATAATGTTCAGTGATTTTTGAAAATGAAAGAAAGACCATTAGCTATTACGAGTTGCACCTGTCAAATCTTATTCGCTTTGGTATTAAGAGGAGGGAAACGTCCTAAAAGTTTTATGAAGCATCCCACGGAAATCAGTAATGAATTTCTCTCCTGCTGTATGCTGTCTGAACCATAAAGAATGGGTCAAACAGATTGGGGGAAAAAAAATACCTCTAACCTATACATTTTCAGACTGTGTTCAATATTCTGTTACTCTTTATATGCTAATCATGTTTCAATCATGAAAGAAGTCTCCTGAAGAGCTAGAGTTGCTTTATGGGATGACTTCTGTAGAATTTGGAGATAGGCCTGGAAAGTTGCTCTTTTAAATTGATGTTAAGGATTAGTGTAATCTGTAGTATAAAGGAATAATAAAAAGGCTATTACAACACTAGTCAGAGCTTACTCTTCCCCCTCTAGAGTTTCCAATCCAATGTTTTTACAGTTATGTAGTATGATTCAGTGTTGATCACAGTATATGTGTTATATTGTAAGTGATTAACTTATTTTCCTCCCACTTCTGCTAGTTCAGGGGACAATGTGCTAGCTAGTGCTTTTCATAGTAAATATTGCAGAGCTACAGATAGCTGTCTGCCACAAATATTTCAACTTTAAGAAAAGATTCGGAGTTGTCTTTGAAGAAATCTTGCACAGTATAAAGCCTTTTGGCTGCTGATTTTCTGAAATATGCTGGATTAAGATTGCTTTCTCCTGAAACACACTGCTATCAGGTTCGGGGATATGCTGGGTTCAGTTAGGATAGAGTTGATTTCCACAGCAAGGATAGCTGAACTGAACCAGCCAATGGGATATTCAGTATCATACTGAGTCATGCCCAGTATATAGAGGGGGCTGGCATAGTATTTAGGGGGGGAGTGGCATGGTTTCGAGTGGCAGTGGGGTGCAACTTTGTGTGGTTTGGCTCTGTGTGGTGGCTGTGGTGAGCAATGCACTGTACATCCCTCACTTCATTATTGTTTCCTCTATCTTTGTATTGTTCAGGTAAAAAGTCCTTATTTCAACCCACTCGGCTTTACTTTACCTTTCATTGTCCTTTCTCCCCCACCCTAGGGTAGGAGAACGGAGGGAGCAAGCAGCTGCATGGTGCTTACTTGCCAGCTGTGTTTAAACTATGACAGGGGAAACCTACCATATTAAAATCTTGAGGGGATACGTGGCTCAGAAGGATGCAAGTAGCTATTGATACCTTCATATGGTGGTGCTACACATAAGGTGGATGATGTGGAGTAGCACACATACTGGCTATAAGAGCCTCCCACTCAGCCTGTTGAGAAAATTACTCCAGTCCCTGCATTTGTAAATCTAATACTGACTTCTCTGAAGTATAGACACATATAGAAAAAAAAAATTACTGATTCAATATTTCAAAATTTCAAATATTTTATTGGTTATTTCAAATATGTTTTCTTTTTTTTTATTTATTGGTTTTTTAATTTATTTTTTTATTTATTGGTTATTTCAAATATTTTTTCAATATTTCAAAATTTCCTGAGCAGACACACAAAGAATAAACAGCAATTATGTTTTCTTGCAAGTAGCATAAAGTTAGAAGCTAAATTTATTAGTATTTCCATTAATGAAGGCATAGGGTATCTGAAAAGCTGCACATCAACTGCCTCTCAAGATAGCCTTGCACAAGTTTGTGCTCAAGTTTGTCAACCCAGCTGAGCATCAAGGTGAACATTAGTTTAGACCCACAGCATCTTTGCAAGAACAAACCTGAGTGTGCCTTTGCGAATTTATACTCCACCACTATTAGTCTGACACAGACACCTCTGCTTGCTTGTCTGTATCACACATAGAGATGTTGTTTGCCTATGTTGGCTCCTTGAAAGTACCACACTGTACTTTCAGTGCAAGAGCCTTGCCTGCTTTGATTGCTGGTGTGAGAAACATGACCAGAAAGCCAAGTTCAGCATCATTTTGACACTCCAGGCTGCAACAGTGTTCGAAAAAGAGACACAGGCAAGACTTTGGATCCTAATCTACAAATGAGAGAAAAGTCCTAGCCAAAAGGCAGAGAAGCCACACATCAAGCAGGCAATTGTACTAACAAATCCTAGTCAGATGGACCAAAAGTGATTGTTTGCAGCTGAACCTTCCCTCAGCCTAACCTCTGATATACAAAGGTCTCCTAGTGTGGGAAAGATGGATTTAATACACTAAAGCATGGGAGGGTTCTGCAAGATATATATAAGTACAAGCCCCATAAACACATTTGAAGGGGACTGTGAGAAAATTCAATAAATAAAAACCTAGATTCCTCCTTTCTCGGTAAAAATATAAGCTGGTGATGGCTACTTCACTGTATAGATTTGACTAACACATTCATTGCCCGTGTTAGAAAGGCAAAAATACTGGAATTTTTTAAAGTCAGACAGCTGAATATGTTTATTCTTTCAGCCTGCATTATTTTTTCAGTTAACCCATTTGACATAACCATTTTTCTCTTTTTTAATAATGGCTAATTAGTAGTAGTTGTAGCATAATACCAGTCACCCTACTTGTCTCATGAAAATCTGAAGATTTTGCAGACTGGTGAATGCAGTTAGCTTGTTTTCTGTACTTGATCCAGCCTAATAGCTTCTTGATGGAAAAAAACCTTAAAGAATATTACCCTACCCACTCAATAATTTTGAGTTTCACCTCATTCCTAATAATCTGTCATTACACTGACACTGGCATTACTTAATAAAACCAACAGGTGGTGACCTTCTCAATTTAGCCAATATGCATGTGTTAAACTGAGAAACACCTATCAGAGAAGAGTTGAGTTTAGGCATCATTAATCCAAGCTTTATATTGGTTGAAAGCTATGCATCTAGAAAGCCTTAGGGCTTTTTTATTTAAAGGAAAATTTGGAGAAATAGAGCATGATAGTGCATAATCTCCAATGTGCATATACAGCAATATGCAAGCAAACAGTAGGTGTCCTACTGAAGAGTCACAGAGGCACGGATGAATGAAAAGAAATGTCAGCAGCAGTAGCGCTGTGGTTTCAGCTGGGTGAGTACAGGCTAATGCTGCAATGGCTTGCTCAGCTTGCTTTCTGCAGTTTTAATGACAACTGATCCCTACAGTTTCTTAACCAGAAGCAAAATTCAGCTAAAATATAACATAAGAATGACTACACACAGCTTGTTTAGATTGCTATTTCCCTTTGATTTTCATGCCTGTTTACTGGTAGTATAAGCAACTGATTTAGACTTTAAGATACTTACTGTTAGCTGACATCTCCAGCAGACACAAGGTGCTACCTGCATCTGAGCATCTTTTCCACTGAGGAAAAAGACTTGCAGGAATAGAAAAGTTCAAGTCAATAAGTAGCTAAATAGAGTCTCCACCCAGCATAAAAGAGGGAAACAGCTTCCAAATTTTACTGAGTACTTATCGCTGCAGTCATTATTATAAACCACAAGTCAAATGTTACAATTAAAAGCCTATCAATGGTTGACCACACTCTTTGCCTCCAAAGCTTTAAGTATTTCCAGGCTCTGTGGGAAAAATTTATAGGAGATAATTACGTCAAACATTCAGAATCTTCTAATATTGATAGAAAGTCTGTTTTGTGATATACATTATAGTGCTGTTATCAGCATTACATCCGCAAAAGACCTTGAACATTTACATATGTAATGATGTCAAGGACTAACAGATAAATCCTCTATATCTATATATAGCCCTTAGAGGCCTATGTAGTTATGTAGAGTCATAAATTAGCCTTTAAAATTCAAAGGTTGTGAATTGATCTTTGTAGTATCTCCTTTGACTGATATTTTGCCATATACTGAATATTTTGCTGTTGTGTTATGTAATTATTAAGTGAAAAGAACAAAGAGGTAACTGAAATCCCACTTCTTCAATGCTAGTGTTTATAATTTTCCATCTTGCAGGATTTCTTACGTGTACCAAATACATCACTTGTTGACACATTGCTCTACATCTTGGCACTTAAAAAAGCTTCTACTTCCACATTAAGTTGTACTACAGAACTTAAACTTTAGCAAATTCCTAATAATTTTGCAGCTTGTTGGGCTCCCCACTGATTCAGCTGGCTCTGTAAAGACTGCTGTTTATACATAGGTGAAACACTTCCTTATTGAGAAGGTGATAGCAAACATCCAGAGTTGAGTTACTCCTCAACAGAGGACAAATTAGGAGCTGAGAATGATGACCAGGTAAGCTCACTAGCAAGCTATACAGTCCTTAAGCACTTAAGTGGAGCAAGTCCCACAGCAGTAATTTGGATTAACCACAGTTCAGGGACTGCTGAAAAAGCTTGTAGCAGCAAGGCAGGTCTGATGTCAAGCCAGGAAAACAAATTGGTAAACCTAGGTGAGGTGAAGCAAAGATTAGCAGTGTGGAAAGCAAAGCACATATATGCCTATCAGGCAGCAAATAAGGAAGAAAAGCCAGGGCAGGAGTTTAAATGCACCTCCCACACCAATGAGAAGGTGGTACGTGGGTGGAGGGTCCCATGCAAAGGTGCATACCTTAGCTGTTGCCACAGGTGCCTAGTGCAGGGCTGTAGGGTTGTGGCAGGTCAGAGATGACAACCAGTACAGATGCCTCTCTGGGGGAGAGCAGAGATGGTAGAGTCTGTCAGTGAGCTCAGAAGTCTTCTCTGGGAGGTCTGCAATCTGAATGAGCTTCTCTTTCTATGTGCTTTTCTCTGGTTGTAGTGAGTGTTGACTCTATCATTCGTGAACACTTTTCTGAAAATATTTCTCTTTAAGTTACTCTTTGAACTTGCAGTTCAACTTCTAATATTATTATTTTTTTGTTATGTTCAGCAAGTTTGTCTTCTGTTCTCTGGTTCTGTTACTGTCTGTAACTGGCTGTTGCTGCATGGCATGCGTATCAATAAGTACAAATGTTTCTGTAAAAGAAAATTGATTTCCAGGAAATAGAAGAGTTCTGTTTACTTAATGCTCCCAAACTTACACCTTCAAAAATCATCTTCTCTTAAAAACAATAACATATGGAAATCTTTTTTATTGCATTTTCCACACTCGGGGTTTAGTTTTACAAGGTTTCTGCAGTGAGATCTTTGGAACCATCAATAGAAATGGATAGAATGTGTTTTTTGTTTTTTTTTTTTTTTTTTTTTTTTTTTTTTTTTTTTTTTTTTTTTTTTTTTTTTTTTTTTAAGTGCGTGCTTAAAGTGTTACAAAATCATTGAAATCCAGAGAGCAGAGCTCTGTGAAAAGATACAACAACCGCATCAAAACTTTGTTGCGATGCTGTCATGGGAGTTTCATACAAAAAATGTTAATAACTTCACAAATATTTTTACTGGGTAACCTTGAAGTGAAATATTCCAGTAATATGTGATAGCAAAAGATTAGCCATATACTGCAGGAGCTATTTTTTCCTTTTTAGGCCCAATACAGCAGATTTTCAGTCCCTTCATTTCCAGTCTTCCAGCATCTTTGAGAAATCTCACCTTCATTGTGGAAACAGTATCTTAGATTTATGATATAGCTGCTTATTTATTGACAGCACAGCAATATTTTTGTCCTTTCCCGCGTGAGTTTCTGAAATATACTCTTCAGACTTATTTCAGAGGGACTGCAAAATATATTCAAGCCATTATTTGCAATTTCTCAGAAACAAGTTTTATTTTGTCATCTAACTTTCATTTAACAAGCCACTTTTGAAATGATGATGTAATAGTTCAGAAAATGTATATTTTGAGATGTGAGCTGAGTTCGTGACATATATTATTTAACTTCATTTGGAACACAATGACCATGAGACAATAGAGCTGTTTTTATCTCCTGAGTTGTAGAACAGTCTTGACTTCTGTCAATGTAACAACAGCATGGTAGGACTTTTTTTATGATCAGTGACTCCATATATTTATTCAAGTTCTAGATAAAAAATTCTCCTAGCTGCTGCCTGAGATCTCTGACATGATACATCCTTTCAGGCTGTCCATATTTGCCAGCAAAAAAAAACACCTACAAGTCCAGTCTCCCTTTGCACACACTGTTCTCTCACAATTATAATTGAATTTGACACTTGGTTAACACTTCCGTTGAAGATGTGTGAGGTAGGAAACCCTCCCTAGCACATGATTCAGCTATTTATCTCATCCCTTTGGCTGTTTTGGCTCTAATATTGCCAGGTGTCGAGAGTAATAACATTTTTTTTTTTTCCTCTTGAAGCAATCCGATGGAAATCTGAAAACCCTTGAACTGTGAATCTTGGAAGAAATCATTTTTACACATGTACTTTACCAGTTAAGAAGATGGAAACCCATGTAACTGAGACTATTCAAAGTGTCAAAATTCCATGACCTACGATGTTCAGCTTTACACAGCACTAGCAGCAGACAACAATTATACCATAATTTTGGAGGGTGTAACAGTATGTGTAACATGCCAAGCAAATCAGCATTTTGCTGTTTAAAGCTTGTCCCCATGGATATACATGGAATTCAAATTATGACTGATTACGAATTTATAGCTAAGCATCTATTTCCATTCTTGACACCTGTGAAGATATTCCAGCTACAGAAAAAGAGTAACTAATTTTGAATTTGCTTAATCTATTTTCTGATATGTTGCCTGCGAAGATTACAGTAACAGAGGTAATTATTAGAGTGTTTCAACAGATAAGAAACAGGAAACGTACAAGAAACACATATATCAGGAAAACAAGGTGCCTACAGGCTTGGTCACAGACAGATTTACAAAACTCAGTCTGACACATCCAATTTCTAGTACTTGCATCCCTAAATCGATTTAGTAGAAAGATTTAGACTTGTGGGTACACTCACCTGCAGCTTACTGGAATTGCTACCAGTCCATCAGTGGAGCCACAGGCTGAAATGGTGCAGTCCCTTGGTGTGAGCAGTGAGTCCCAGGGATGTGTGCACTACATTAGCTGAGTGCCAAATCTGGGGTAGCTGAGATCACAAGTTCTTATGACGCCATTGCAAAGGCTGTTCTGACACCCCTTCAGTTTTTACCATGCTGCCCCTGCATCATGGGAGATTTTATAGGGTTTTCACTATTTGTGTTGCTTTTTGGAAAACAAACTGCAAGGACTGCTGACCCACCTTCAGGAATCTTGGGAGAAACAAGGGATCACAAATCAGAATGTCATACAGTGCATACTAGGACAGAATACAAAATATATAAAATATTTTCTATCCTTTCACTGGGGAAAAATCTACAGTCAGCAGCAATTCTTTAATAAGAATGTTATTGATACAGAAATGAGCAATTGGATATTGTTGTTCTTTGGAGAAAACGAACGATTGGTTCAAAGCCTTTTGAAGTTATGGGCATGTAGGGTAATTTAGCAAAGAAACTTGCTAGTGAGAAAATGGCGAAGGGCTCAGATTTGTCATGTTACTATCCTGAAACATGACAGACATAGAAGACACATGGCAAGTGGCTTGTTTCAGGAGCAGCTGAAACCCCAGAACTCTGATGAAAGGACCAGAAATACCATTCGAGATTACTTAGCTCTTGGGCAGCATGGAGAAGTTAGATAGCTAATTAATACCTTTTGGATGTGATTACTCCTATAGGAGAAACACCTGAAGAGTTTTACAAATTACTCAGATCTTAAACAGTTATGGAATATAGTAAAAGGCAAATTATGGGAGATGCTACAGTTAGTCATTACAGCATTACACAGAGAATGCTGCAGCCTAATTTCATTAGTTCCAGAACTTTACCAGCATATCTGATTTCTGTATCGATTTCTGGAAGCTAAACATAATATATCTGGGTCAGATGTACATCCAATACCTCAGATTAATGAAATGCTATCGGGCTTGGGTGATGGCCAATACGTAACTAAACTTGACTTACCAAGTGGCATTTGCAGATGCTTTTGGCTTCCCAGATTCTAGAAACCAACTGTCTTTTCTACATTCTATAAGGCATGCTAGTTTTATCAGTCCATTTAATTTATACTGAGATCCAGCAGCATTTCCAAGACTGATGGAGAAAATAATTTGTCTTAACAGGAGATGCACACCTTGACGGAGTGGTCTATATCACTTATGTATCTAGATATAAGTGGGACACCTACAGAAGGTGAAGGTGGCCCTGGAACCTGTTAGGATGCTCATGCTTCCATGCTAACCTGGCTAAATAACAAAATGGGTGCACAGAGATGAAATACAAGGATTTATTTCAAAAAGGGAAAGAATAAGACTGTATACTGGGTTTGGCTGGGAAGCAGTAAGTTTTCCTTATGGCAGCGCCTATGGTGCTGTGTTTGGATGTATAGCTAAAACCACGTTGATAACACACCAATGTTTGGGCTGTTGCTAAAGGATGTTTGCACAGCCTCACAGCTTTGTCTGCTTCCCCGTAGTGTTCAAAGTTCTTCCCACTCTGTCCTTGTAGTGAGTAGACTGGGAGTGAGCAAGGAGTTTGAAAGAAACGCAATGAGGAGACACCCAGACTAATCAAAGGAATATAGAACATGATGTTCAACAATAAAATCTGGGGAGAGGGTGTTTCAGAGAGGTAGCCATTGCTCGGACACTGGCTAGACATCAATCTGCATGTGGGAGATGGTGAGTGAATGCCTTTGTATCACTTGTGTATTTTTTTTCTTCCTCTTTCCGTCACTTACTAAACTGTCTTTAGCTCGACCCATGAGTATTCTCATTTTTGCTCTTGCTATTCTCTCTCCTGTCCTGTTGCATAGAGGAGAGTGAGAGAGTGGCTATGCACTGTGTGGTGCACAGCCACTGGCCAGAGTCAACTCAGCACAGACTGATGAAGAAAGGACTTCTGGAGAGTGCCCCATTCTTACCAGTAAGCAAAAGATAATTCTTCTTTTGACTTTATTTGAGTATTGACAAGTTACAGATGGCCTTTTACCTTGTGGGTTTGTTATAGAACAATGCATTCTGGTGTGAGTGCAGTAGATGAGACAACATGCATCTTTTGCAGGACCTCATTTTGTATGAGAAGGCTTTCATTTGAGCCTCAGAGTTAAAGGTGTTCAGATCTATTTCTTGATCGTATTCCTCTGTCTTCCATAGAACAATTAGATGGTGATAGAAAAAGACTGTCTGTTTACCCAGAGGACAATTAAGATCTTAAATACCACCTGCCTGAAGTCTGTTTTTTAAGTGACTGATGTTTACCTGTTAAAATATTTGCTGTTTATACATGCGAGAAATCCCATACTGACTGTGTAAGGTAAGACCCTAGCATAGAGACCTTGATTCAATGTCACATGGTAACATTAACTGGAACAACATATATAATTTAGACTTTTTCTCAATGTACAATATGCAGCCCATGCCTGCGCTAGCCAATGACTGCTTGCTTGAATATTTTTAAAGTGAAGCTTTTGGAATAACTGAATGTTTCAGTCAAGAAAATACCAATGAACTACACAAAACCACTCAAACCATCCTGTGGCTATAGAGAAGTTCCTAGATGTATTACTTCTAAACAGTAATCATGTGAGCAAAGGTAGAAACAATCCAATGCAAATCACAATATGTGACATAGCACAACGGCATGTGGATTTTACTCAGTCAGGACCAGATGTAGTTTATATGCTTGAGTCCACAGTAACATGGAAAATCGGTTCATGCATCCTTTTAAACAGGACGGCAGTTGTATAATTGCACTAGTGTAGGGCCGAGCCACAGCTAGCATTGCTTTCACATAAGCCCCCAAATGAGGTTGTGTTTAATTCTAGTGTCTCTGAGATCACAGGGATTCTTGCACATATCTCTGCCAGAATTTGCAATGGATGTTGAGTCTCCATCAAACTTTTGAACATATTCGATTTGTTCAGGATTGACTCAAGTCTATGCTGCACTTAAGAAATCCCTTCTGCTGTTTTTACAGGCATAAATGCGTGGTGCATTTTTTTTTTTTAGAATAGCACAGAATTAAACAGGCAACAAAATATGCAAGCTGAGTTCTGCTATGGGCAATCTCTTGGGATCACACATAAATTGTGCTGAATTGAAATATACAAAGGAAGGAATCTGTACACAGAAGACTGAAAAATGGGATGGAGGGAGGCAGTTTTTAAAGTTGGCCTCAGATCCCCCATTATATTCCCTACTTTCACTGAAAGTAGTTAAGTTTAATACATATTAGCAACATACACGAGTGGTGACAATAGATTAGCCACTGCACTTGAAATCCACTTCCTTGATTCCTCTGCAGGAACTCATTTATTGTACTATAGCCCCACGTATGTATGTGACCTAACAAATACCTTTTTTTTCTTAATTTGTTTGTATAAATTCTGGGGCAGATTGTGTTCCCTATCACTGCTTTTGCTATGGCACTAGTGTTTAGACATTAAAGTTGGGACTATCGATTGTCTTAACACATGGCCACGAGAGGTTAAATGAGCTTCAAGCAGTTTGGAGCCATTTAGTTCCTGCATGACAATAAGGCAGAGCACAGGCTGAATGCAGCTCTCTCTACTGGAGACAGAAGACAGACAGACAGTGATTGACCCAGTTCTTGGTCTATCTCAAATGTCTAGAAAGAAAAGTTATTCATACTGCTATTAGTCTAGCCACAAGTTACTGAGAAAAATAATATATACATTTATTCCTACCTCCTTGAAAAATAACTGCAACTTTGGTAATGACTCTAGCATGAAAAAGATCAAGTCAGTATTGCAGTATTACCGTTAAAATTTCATAGGAGTTTTCTGTAAATATAAATAACATTCTTTTGAGTTGGGGATTTCATTGAGATGCCCTTTTAGTTTTCCCTGCCCCAACTTTTATTGCTCCTCCTTCTCTTTCATGAATTCATTTTACTCCATCATGATTACAAAATACCCGCATTTGGTCATGATCCACATGTCCTTGAGCACACTATCTTAGTCCTTTTTTTGATAAAAAATGCACATTTGTTTTAATTCCAAAGATAACAGAAATGAAGATGTTTTGAAAAGTCTTTGGTCAGATGCTTAACAGCTGCACGTATGGTAGGCATAATACATTACATTCAACGTGACTGTGAGAAGTAAATAAACTCTAAGCAATTTCACATCATTTCATTCCTGAAAGAAACTTTGACCTTGACATTTCTTGTTATGTATATAAATAAATGAAGATGGTTTGTACTGAGCTGACTAGCGGGTTCTTGTATAGCAGTGAAGCTCTCTATTGAATAAAGGTGTGCCATAAACCTTTAATTTCCTTGAAAAAACAGTAATTTATTTCCCAGTAATCTCCTTTTTGCTGAACAAGTGGTTGCATTTTCTCAGTGGCGACGTAAACCAGCTGGAGATTTAATGTAAGGAGTAACTCAGTACTGAAAAATACTGTGTATGCAAAGAGGTTTGCAGTTTAATTCAGAGGTCAAAAGACATGTAGCTCCTAAATTATATCGGTGAAATAACTTGGAATGATGCCCCTTCTTTAATTCTGAGGATTAAAGAACAGACAAATTAAAATGTCAGTATACTGAATTGAAAACTGTTTTATGATAAGACACTTGAGCCAGGAAGCAGCTTTCCAAATACCACACATGATAGTAGATTTACAGTTCTTCATGGAAAGACTAGTGCTAATATTCAACATTCAACATATTGTGAACGAGGCAGTGAGGAATTCAGTGCTCACTTTTGTATCACACTGGTGTTTAAAAACTAAAAATTCCTGAACTGGGGTAGATATGGCACCCTATTTCAGACAATAAAAGCTATTT
The DNA here is from genome assembly GCF_000710305.1 of Buceros rhinoceros silvestris. Taxonomy (NCBI): domain Eukaryota; kingdom Metazoa; phylum Chordata; class Aves; order Bucerotiformes; family Bucerotidae; genus Buceros; species Buceros rhinoceros. The sequence continues at coordinate 13,738 of NW_010392722.1, forward strand.
CTGTTGGAAAGAATTTGGTTTACTTGTTACAGGCACTGATATTTGTAGTTTTGCTTAGTAAAATGCATATGTATATCTTCATGTATATCTTCATGCCAGCTTATGCAACTGACAGAAAAACATTGTGTTTGAGACTGAAGGAAATAGATAACTACAAATTAGAAAAGAATAGCTTTTTCCATGGCGCAAGGAGATGAAACAAATAATGGTATTTCACTAATTCTGCTGCAAGCCTATAAATTCTAGAGATGCATATGTTGAGCAGATTCCTTTGTGTAGCTGTGAGTTCAGCAAGCTTTCATTTAATAATAGTTGATTTGGAATGCAAGTATATTTGGCATATAAATTCCAAGACTGATGTCTCAGTCAATATTTTCATTGGCTAAAAAAATTACTAGCTGATTCATAGCCTTATCTTCTACTTCTCAGGACAGATTTGTTGTTCTCAGAAGAGTACCTGAATATTTAGATAGTAGGATAAAAATACTGTTGTCAGATGATGAATCTTTGCATTGCTAAGTTTTTTTGGTGTGCTGTATTGTACTAAACTCAAGCTGTTGAAGTTCCCACACTC
>NW_010392722.1:14404-43681 GCF_000710305.1 Buceros rhinoceros silvestris
TTTCATCACTACACTCACCTTGACACTGGCTTTATCAATCAATTCAAATCCAAATAACATAAGACAAAATTTGGTGCATTTCTTCTCTTTAAATATGGCCATTCCTTTAAGACTTCTTTGTCTCAGTTCTCTGAGCAGTTTATATGCATCTAAAAGCTCTTTTAAATTTGCTTTAAAAATTTCTAGTCCTACTGGTATGTAACCTCAAACTCTGTTTACTTTAAAGAGTGAAGTCTCTCACACCAGATTCGTTTGGACTCATAGACCAGCATTAACACTTCAGCACTTCTGTACAGAAATGGCTATACATCGAAGCCCAGCTTTTAGGCAAATATTCCCACTTCATCACATGTCATTCACTATATTTTAAAAACTTTTCCCTAGAAAACCTAGTGTTTTTAAGTGAAAAGTCTCCATTTCAGTTTCACAGCTTGCAGTACCAAGCAACCACATCAATACACAGCGGTAATATGATTCTCTTGGATAGCAAGAGGAGCAGCTACACAAACATAAGGGAAAAACCAGAAAGTAAGAAATTGAAAAACATTTAATCCCTGATGTCCAAATAATAGACTGTCAAGAGATTCACCATCCTCTTAGCAAAACACTATTCATTACATCTCAGTCCCACAATTGTCTTGAATTGTCCGGCAAAAAAATGTGTCTATAAGTATATGCATCATGTGCTGACACTATTTAGGATTAACTGAAATCAGGAGGACTGTTTGCCATTTAAAGAAAAACATCTCTTCTGCAATCTGAGATTTTTGTATAAATATTGTATTCTCTGAACCTCCTTGTGTCTCTTCTCTTATTTTTCTCTCTTTTTTCTTTTTTTTTTTTTTTTGCGCATATGGGATTAGACATGTTTTTTCCACTGGATAAAATTTGCAAATCACAGTTATTTAGTAGTCCTAAATCTATTAAAGCTATTTGCAATGGCTTTAATATCTATCTATTTTAAAATCTATTCAAGCTATTTACAAAGTCAAATTTATCTTCTCCAAAACAGAGTGATTTGGGGGTCTGAAGAGATTGGAAGAAGATCTGGCTGTTTGCTCCATTGCATCCATATCAAGATACAATGTAAGTTATGCAAGTCGAGTCTAGAAATAAGATATATTTTAACAGTAAGAATAATTAATCTCTGAAATACTTTATCTATGGAGGGAGTGTATCCTCAGCTCTGTGGAGAATTCAAGTCAAGACAATTAGGTATTTTTCTAAACTATGTTAGCTCAGCCAGATGATGGTTTTGACATAAAAAATGACTCCCTGGAATTCTGTGATCTTTGCCAACTCAGAATGGATGTTCTAAATGACCCCCTCTAGCTATAAAATCTATGGGTGAATTTTGAAACTTACTTTTCTCTAAAAAATGCATTGATTTCTTCTATTTGATGTGGAACTGATCTCCATAAAAACATAATAGTCCTCACTTCAGGCTTTTAGTTTAGTATTTTTTATGTGCTCTGGAGGACCATGACCAAGACAGAAATAGCTGGAGGGCCACCTATCTTCTGTTGTGACTGTATCCTTGCAGGCTTTTTGCTGTCCCGTGACACCAGCTGACAGGCAGCTCCTATGTTTTCTTTCCTCCTACATGTGAATACTCCCATTGGCAGATTAGCCAGTCTGCCAGCAGAGCAAAAGAGAATGGTGTGCATATAAGACCGGTGAAGTGAACGTAAATAATTTCCGAAGATGATCATGTTTGAATTGTCTTTACCACAATTTGGAATAAACAAAATTGCTTAGGTACTGTTCTCTGGAAGCTGCTGGCAATTGCTGACTTTAACAGCAATCCCAGCACCTGCAATTAGGTCAGCTATTTGTAGAGTGCCCCCGGGGAACTGTGGCCAGCCAGGTGTTCCATTGCCTATCTATCACTGCTACCCACTCAAAAAAAAAAAAAAAAAAAAAACATACACCTTTTTTTATTTTTTCCAGCTTTACTAAGAGCCATTATTTATTATGTTAATGGCAACTAAAGAACACTGAAGTCAAAGAAGCTGCCAAAATCCACGGAAGATGGAGAAGACATCTTGCCTAGCTTCAGCTATTTGAGTATTGCTTGCTTAGAACAATTCCATTCCCTTTCTTTCTCTGCTCCCCCCCCAAAAAAAAAAAAAAAAAAAAAAAAATCTACCTTTGCTATATGTTGCTTTATCTTTTTTCCTCTACCTTTATCATCTATTCTACGTTTTATCAGGATAGTTTTCTGCCTAGCTTCGTGCTGATGTAGCCTTTGGTTGAATCGCTCAGCTGATCTATATTTGTGGGAACGGCAGAAACAACCATGCTGTCACAAGCAGAAAGTATCTTAACTGTGTTCGTACACAGTAACCGTAGACATGCTCCAGTATTAGGGGTGTAAATGTCATCCCAAATCTGCAAGGTACCCATTAGATTTCTTCAGTATATAGGTTAGTATACATTTGTCAAATGATGGTGTTCTTGTGAGGACGTAGCCATTGGTGGTAAACACAGTTACTAAATTGTATGTTCTATTGATGTTCTTTTTCCTCGGATATCTGCTGTCTACTTGAATATACTTTAATGTAGTTTCTCCTTAGAGACTATGTTGCCTCAGCTTAGCGTGTGACTACTATTCACTGATATTTAAATAAAGTGATGCAGTCTTCTAGGAGTCTGTTTCAAACAGACAGCATTTTAGGACCTCCTTATTCTCCATTTTCAAAGGGATGGGATTTGATCTTTCTCAGATGCCTTGCTTTTATTATGAACTCATTAAATGCGTGCCTTGGTTTCTAAATGTATGCAGCTAGATGATTTTCTGGTAAAAATGCAAAACTTTTAAATGATAAAATAAAGCATTTCTCTAGTACTAATCACTTTATGACTTACTCCATAATATTTGATTCAACACTTTCTCCTTTCCTTTTCTCTCTGTAATGTAAAATATTCTGGTCTGTCCGTTTGGTTTATTCAGATTATTGTTTTGTATGACGAGTTATACATTTTCCAACAATGTCATGATAGAACTGAGATGAAAAATTGGGAGTCAGAAATTAATGTTAATATAATTCAGGAGTCTTCAGAGCTGGGTTTTTGGTTCAGGCCCTCCTCTAGTTTGATCAGGACAATTTTTTTTTCTTTTCTTTTTTTTTTTTTTAAAGATGGCCTTATGGGGACATTCCTGAAAAGCGAAAGTAATATTAGTTGGGTTCACATTATCAGAATATAGTACATTTGACAGAAGAATATTGAAAGGCACAAATAATCTACAATGGTCTTTTGGGGCTTCAAAAACAAATCCATTCACATTCTCTTTCATTTTCTCATGCTGTATCTTCTTTCAGGGAAAGCAGCTTGGAAGATTCAGGTGAAAACATTAGCAAGCAAATGAAATTGTGAATGGGCAATGATAAAACTAGTTACCTCCTCTACTCATCACCTTCTAACTACAGTAAGAACTGCTTTGGGCAAAAGAAGTGCACCATTAAGCAAACTAAAAGATGTGAAAAGAAATATCTATTACATTTCTAAGTAGATTTTCTACACTTTGTGACTGAAGGCCATTTGACTTGCTCATGGGCTAACGTGCAATCAATATTAATTATTAAAGAAAAGGAGTGAATAACATTCTTGTGATAAGATCAGCACAGGGTAATAAACTGAAGCAACTTAAAAGATTCTTTCAATAAAGTGAACTCATACATTACACTAGAATTAAAAAAAAAAATTAAAAATCATTATTACCGGAAAGCTAGAGACATTTGACTAGTTTTCATTTTCATCTTTCTGTCTGTCTGTAAAGTTAGATACACAGTACTGCATAGTTATCTCAGAGAATAAGTAACAAGGGGACTCTGATTGAAGTTTTTTCAGTAAGACTATTTTCAGATAGGAGATCCAGTTCAGTTTTTAGTGCTAGTTCCTTATAAAGTACCAAGAATCCCAGTGTTTTACAATGTGTCATTATCAGTTGTTTAATCAATATGCTGTGCCAGAGTATGCTGTCATAAAAGGCATTCTGAAATAAAATGAAGCGTCCTTCACTATGCATCATTGAGCTCTATAGTCTGATCATTTTCATCTGTTGTTACACACTGCATAACAATAATGATAGTCCATTTTACTAGAAAACGAAATAGGAAAAAAGGAAATGGAAAAATTTCAGTGCTCAAATTGTTTTCCTTCATTTAGTGTTAAACAAGCATTGATTAAACAGTTAAATATAAGGCAGTTGAAAATACATCACTTTGGGGCTTGATATCTCTTCTTTTTGTAGGACAGTAGATATCAGGAGACAATGTTTCTGTCACACAGAAGTGATGAGAATGTGGTGGAGTTATATTGCCCTGGACTACAAAGTTGTGAATTGAATCGAGTTGCCTTTGTGCATAAAAATACGCCCAGTCAGCACAAAGATGATCTGATTGGGCAGCATGCAGTAGTGAGTCAAGAGGTCTAGACTGTTGACACATCCTACAAAAAGCACCAAATGCAGCTGCCAGAAATATCTTCCTAGACTTTGAATACTTTGCATCAGACTCTAAATTGTTCAGAACATTCAGCCACACCACTCTAAATCAGATTTTTATATCAGTACTTTCATAGATTAATTCCATATTGCACTTGCAGCACAAGTGACACAGTGCCACAATTCTGAAGCCTTTAGATGGGATGAAACGTGTGTTACTGAATATGAATGCTAATAAATAGTTCATAATCTGGCCAAGCAGGAATACTCATGGAATAAGATTCTACTAAATCACAGTGTAGTGATCCAAATCCTGCTCTTACCAAAGCCACTATTTTAAAAGCCAGCCGTGTGCCAGCAATGATAGAGATGATATCATGGTTATCTACTGCTCCAGAAAGAAGTACTTGCTCAATTCACGGAATGGTTTTGAAAGCATCAGATGAATCAAAGGAAAGAATTATGTTGAAGTATTTTCAAGCAATGCACCATCTCCTCACCACTAGTGTTTTCTATTAATATCCTTTTATAAAGTATTGTTCCAATTTCATTTTTCAGATACTTATAACTAGATTTTACATTTTCCTTTGTTTAATGAAAAGGAAAAAAAAGTGACTAGTATTTTTTAGTAGAAAATATTCTGTATGCAATTTTCATGTCTCTTCCAGGATAGCTCTTTTATTGTACAGCTTTTAAGGGAAGATTTCAGTCAGAATATATTTTTTGTTCTAGTTCATATCTTACAGAATCCGTCTTGACTACTAAAATTGTGGATTCTGGTACCTATCTAGTTTATCAGATTAAGGGATGTTGACCCCTCCAAGCCATAAATGTAATAAATGTAACAGTGCAGGATTGACTGTTCTTCTGGATCATGGATTTGTGAGACAATATCTAGATTGTATTCTTACTTTGAACATATTCTTTCATTTCTCTCAGTCTTCAGAGACTTATTCAGCACTGGAATTTTATTCTGTAGATACTATAGAGAGATATATAGTTCCTTAGGATCAAACCCTGCATGATATTCCACTTGCATTAAAATCTTTGGAAACCAATGCAGCTTGGTATGTGGAAAGATCAGGCTATTCAGCTCCCCAAGTATTTGTAACAGAGTTGATCAGAAATTGGAATACTTCCATGGAAACACCTTGGTCTTGGCAAAACTATGACTTTTGACAACAAACTTGTCAATATTTTATTCTAGTTATAATAGGTAGCTTCCATCAAAAAAGAGTATCATTATTCTTTTCAGGAAGAATGTACATTTTACAGGGATGTCAGTTAAGGGTTTAGTATTCCTTTTTTTTCCAAAAATGTTCTCATTGTTACTCTTGCAAATACTCTTACCTGTTTATTGTTGCTAAATGTTGATAATATTGATTAAAAGAATGTTCTTAGATTCTCTTTCTCTCTCCACAGATTTGCCGTCATGACAAGAAGTGGTCAGTAGAAGGGAAAAAAAAAGTCTGTTGTCTGGGTGTTCTGAGGTGTGGTGCCTGCTGCAGTTCTTCATTGAACCAGCTGGAAATTATGCCACTTCAGATCTTATCTTAGTCTAATGAAAATAAAGATTAGTCTGCAATTTACTAATTGGCTTCAAATGGGAAAGTTTTGAGAGATTAGAGGAATTAGGGGTGACATTATCTAGGCTGAAGAGCTTAGAAACCTCAGCATGAAAACTTTAATGGCATAGAGATTTTCTGGAAATCATGTCTCAAAGGAGGAAAAAAACTTATTTAAAAAGTCCTAATTTATTGAAAAGTACATTAGGGATAGCAGCAATGATAAAAAATAAAAAAGGTGGATTGTCAAAGAAAGGAAATGCAAAATTTGAGAAGCAACTCCGAAAAGCAATTTGATCTTGAAAATAATAAACACAACAATAATGAAAAATGCAACTGTTTAAACAGGAACAGAGTAAGAAAAGAAGAAGCGTGTTCACTATGAACTTAGGAAGGTTAAATGTTAAAGGCAAGCTAAGTTTTGCTGAAAAGCTAAATAAATATTTTATCACAGCTTTTGGTGAGAAATACTATATTAGGAAGGACTAAAAGTAACAGAAAAAATTGGGTAAAAATAACTGAGTTGTTTGCAGTCAGGTGGAAGGGAAATTCAGAATTTAGTGCACTTTTTGCTGAATGTGAGAGGGGGAAATAAAAAGCCCATCTTCAAATTCTGACAGAACCAATGAAGATTGTCATAATTTAAAGGTATATAAGCTAATGGGAAAAGTAATAAAAAGAAACAAGTGTTTTCCAGCAGTGAATGATGATGGGCAAGTGGACAAGTGCATTGTCTTTTTGAAGAAATAACTGATTGCATATTTAATCTATATGAAGAAGTCATACACATATTTGCATGGGAAATTTCTGTCTAACTTCAGAAGTGCAGAACTGTAAACTGCATCTGTGGACAGAACACAGAAGGACAACTTCAGACATGAACATGGGAAGTATGAAAAATATCAGGCTACAGGGAAGTGTTTTGTGGAGTTACACAAAGATTGGTTCTGACACAGAGCTTAATAACATTAGTTGCTTTGGCATAAAACAAAGAACTGTAGTTTTGAAATTTTCTGATAATTAAGGTGATTCAACATCATCAATACACTGGAGAACTGAACTATTCTGTAGGAAAAAAATAGAGCTTAGTGGTAGAAATAGGATGGCATTTATTATTACGAAGTTACAGTTATATAGCAGAGAATAGTTTTGTTATTGGCCTCTACCAGTGAGTACCTATCACCCAGAAAAAACAGGGCGGGAGAAAAAAAGCATTATCTTGCCAGTGTGAAATCAGCTTAAAGATCTTCCAAGTTTTACAGGTCTTGTTTTCAGGATGTAATAACAGTAATATTTTGTAATATCTAATAGAATTTTCTTGCTACTTACAGTCTCTACACCATCTTCATGGTGTACTACTGTTATTGTACAAGGACCTGCTGAAGCTCCATCTGGAATACCATCTATAAACCTGGTCACCTATATTCAGGAAAGATTAATTTGTACCAGAACAGCTGCTGAGAAGGATTATTGAAATGCTGAATGGAGAACTAAGCTTGTATAGCAAAAAAAAAAAAAAAAAAAAAAAAAAAAAAAAAAAAAAAAAAAAAAAAAAAAAAGAGGTTTACAAGGGCATTCCACTGTTCTCAGGAAATACACAGGAAATATTAACACCAGGAAGGAAAAAACATATATAAAATCATAAAACTTTGTTTGAAAGAACAAATATATTTTAACAAGAGAAGAATAACTGAAAAAGACTTCTAAACATGAGATTGGTAAAGTTCCAGAAGCAGCTATGCAAGCGGCCTCTTCCTATTCAGAAATAAATTCATAACCAGCATAGCTGCCATTCAGGCATGCTATCCAGCCTATTGTACGGTTTTCAATTTTACTTCAGAAGTTTACTTAAATTTGGACACTGTAAAATGTTATAAAAATCTTATACTTCAGATGTAGTGTCTTTTATTTCCTCGTGTGGGTCAGAAGGGGAACCATTAAGCAGAATGAAAATACTGTTGAAAGTTTCTTGGTGAGGACTTGGTCAATTTATTTTAGTTTTGGGAATTAGGAACATTTTTCTATACGATATTTTTGGAACTTCTTCATGAGTATACATCCTCTTACAGGATCTTCTATCACTCATACAACAAAAAGAGACAGTTTACTGTTTCTCTCTTCCTGGGACTCATGGCAGAGAGGATGAGGAAGGGACTTGGACTAGAATTGGCCACCCAGTCCCTAGAGGAACCTATGCCACTTGATAAAAATTACTTCTGTCCCTGGGCTGCTGCAGTTTGGACCACAGCAGAGAGCGAGAGCGCCATGACAGAGACTGGCAGGTGCCTTCCTTGGCTCGGGCCCCGGTATTCCGTTGAGGAGAAATAAATATTGTGCCCTTATTTACTGAAGTCGATATATTTGACTAAGTGACAGAGACTGGCAGCTGCATTCATTGGCTGTGCCCAGTGTATTCCGTTGAGGAGAAATAAATATTGTGCCCTTATTTACTGAAGTCGATATATTTGACTAAGTGCTGGGTCAAAACTGAGAGAGATTTCAGTAGTCCACTCCTTCCTAAAGTAGCAAAGCTGTAATAATTATCTATATCGTTAATGGAAAATTTTATTAACTCATCCCTAAGCTGTACCATTCATACAGCATTCATTCTAATGATCTTGCAACTCTCCCCTTTATAGTAGTATAAATAGTAGTATAAATAGTATTCATTATAATTTTCATACAAGGAGTATCTGAAAAACACATGAGCAATATAACTTAATTATAGAGACATAAAAGATGTTAAGGGTGATGAATGTATTCTATGACCTTTAAAATTAAGCCAGACAATTTTCATGTAATTTCTGCTTTTGCAAGCCTTAGTGAATGTCTTGAGTTTCAGAAAAAAACCCTATTTTTATGGAAACTGATTCCACATTCTTAGGGGATTGCACTGCTGGTGCTGTGAATGATATATCAGTTTCACAGTCAACACACAAGGTGCTCAGATAATTTTTTTCCACGTCCTGTTATACAAAATTGTATTAAAATAGACAGAAATTAGTCATTTAATGACAGACTAAAATTCAATAGTGTAACTCTGTAATGTATTGTGAGTATTAGGGATGTTTGAAACCAAAAGAAATTTGAAATATAAAATGGTAGCTGCAGGTGATAGTACTAATAACTGTGCACAGTATTGTATATTGAATATTGTATATTGAATTTGACACATTCTTCTTACATACAGTTATTTACAATTTCACCATTAATAGAAATCATCACAAGAATAATCTCTGCCAAACATTAGAATTCCAAAGATCATTAGGCTGGATGACTGGGATTGTGAAATAAAGGTCATATTGGTGTTTCCTTGTGTTCCAGGAGGTTATACACTTATTTTATTTTTTTTTTCTTCCAGTGTACACTGCACTCATTTATTAACAGAAATTGGAACCGCAGTAGAGAGGCCTAAATAGTATGTGGATTTACATTGTTTGAATATAAATCTTGGACTGGATTTATTGTAAATGGCTTAGGATTACTCTAAGTTTGTATCAGAAAAGACAATCATCTGGTGCAGAAGTCCATCCTTTTTTAGATGGTAGTGCTGATGTTAGTATACTAATGATTAAGTAATGTGTAAACATTATTTCTCATATAGTTTTGACTGTTTACTCCTTCTATTTTACTAACAATATTTCCATTTCAGAGACATGGAAATATCTCTGAGTTTTAAAATACATTTCATACTTAATAATTTTTATCTTCCACTGTGAGACCACTTGTTTTAATTGATCTGAATGCTTTCGTCTGGGGATTATATGTCACATCATATGCAATGGTAGATAAAAATCCTTCATGATAGTCAACAAGCTTAATTTAGCACTTGAAAAGTTGTGAGTTTCCCATCCTCTGAGATTTGTAATGGTATCTTTCTGCAGATGTTAAAATTGTAACTATGTGATAATTTTTAGCCCTGAATGTCAGAGTAGAGATAGCAGATATGTTCCACAAGTAACAAACAATAGTGATTTGTCTTTTTTAAATTCCTTTTTCAGTCCCAAGGCAAAGGAGTTGGTCCGATATTGAAAGGAGATTAACAACTGCTAGACCTATTGCTTAGCTGTTGTTGCCTACTTGGATTATAAGGACCAGAAGAGAAAGGTTATGGTGAGGATACCTAGTGTGGCCAGGGATTTTGTAGTTTGTAATTAATTTCTTTTTCCTTTTTTTGCTGGAAGCTACATCAAGGCCATCAGCCATTAAATGAATGTAACAATTTATACTGCTTAAAAGAGGAAATAACTGAATGTCTTGTATAACACACTGAATAACTGCTGGAATCCAACTTTATTTTGACCACTGCAATGCACACGTGGGAGTTATTTCAAATGCTAAATAAAAGTTGCTCTTCTCTTTTGTATATATTATGCCTGAATCAATCTAGATTTTCTTTGACTGTGCTGTGCAAGTCTGTATTTACATCCTTATTTCTGTGGACAGAAAAGCATGTATTGATCACTTACTAGTATTATCTCATTTTTGTTGTGGCATAAGTATATTACCTTTTCTCTCTGTGGATAAGTACTTCACTCATGAGCTTTCTGAAGCTGTGCTGCAACGGCTTAATTCTGCTTACAAGCTATTTCCAGGGTTTAAAATCTACTTGTAAATTGATTTTCACACTGTCAGCTGAAGATCTTACTCTGATACCACCTTCTAAGTCATGGTAAGCATACTTTTGTCTCATACTAGCCACTGTTCTTGACAATACTTACCATCCCTATAGGAAGTAAAATGTCATTTACCTTATTCATGGGATCTGGATATATGTCAGTCATACTTAGGTTTAATTATGAGGAGCATTTTACCATCTCTGCAACATGAAGAAGTATTGAGCTTGAATAAATATCAAAATATTCTAAGGTCTGGAATATCACTTCTCATTAAAAAATATTTGAACATTTGACTGTGTAATAAATACAGTGATCACTTAGAACAGTGTGAAAAATATGGGGTTTACTCTATAATAAATCCTGTGTAAGTGTATACTCTAGTGGAACTAATTTCCAATGGAAAAAATATTCTTATTTCTAAGAGAGTTACAGAGAAAGGTATGTTTTGTCTATATACAATCTAACCTTATAATAACTAATATATGCTTTAACTACTACATTATACATTATACATGTAGTCTTAGAAAAAGGGGATTCCCACATTAACTCTGCCTAAATAAACTTTGATTCACTCATATCCTCTGAGGCTTGTTCACCCTTCCAAGCAGGACTGTTTCCTCTGCAGGGCCAGGACTAGGTCATTGGGTATCTCTTCCTCGCCTCCCCCCTGCAACTTGGTTCTCTTTCCTTTTGCTGTATAACAAGTTGAAATGAAAAAATAATTTCATATATGTGAAAGGCATCCTTTAGCATCTGCATCTTCCTTTCTCACTACACAGCCTTCTTCCCTGATGTCTGTAAAAATTATTTCCTGTCAAAGAGTAAAAGGGACACTTTTATCACCTATTAGCGCTGTAGTATGACTTCAGCTGCGAGTATGTCTGCACCAGTAGGTAGAAAGATTTGGTCAAACACTGCTCTTGCTTACACTGCAAATACTCTCGAGACAGAGCAGTGAAAAAAAGTCTAATTATGTTGAACTGTCCTTTTCTGCTGTGTTCAGGGTGATGGTTAATTTAGTCCCCTTTCTAGATTCTCTGCAGACTCTTGAGAGAACTGTTTCCTGGAGCTTGGTAACAGGGTTAATACTTTTTGGAAGAAATATGACCAAAATTATAAAGTATCTATCCAAGGGTGAATGCATAAGAAGAAGAGGAACACTGCTCTGGGTCAAAGCTTGAGGGAAATCTTTAAAGCCAAAGTTTAAAAAAGTAACTTCTGATCCCAAGTGGAACAGAATAGTGAAGAAAGTCGCAAGGAAGTGCAAGAAATTAATTCACGCAGAACAGCAGCAGCTCAAAATGGAAGTTAACAAGGTAATAAACTATCGTTCCAACTTACAGGATTATAAGACTGAAATAAATTCATAACCGCAATAGATTTGGACACCTATTTAGATGTGTAGTAGTAATAGTAGTCTCCCCAGTTTCCTTATTTTGAAGCTATAATGGCAACATGCTCTTGAGGTGAGTTGGAATACTCTGAATTATCAGCTGTTTGTTGTTTGTTATTTTTCCTCTGCCATTAACGGTCCTTGAGTTTTGTGCGTATCTTTGCTGTCAATACAGTATTTTCTTCTCATCTTCATAACATTTTGCTGTTGATGATAGAAAGATGTACATGTTTTGAATATATATGAATGTATGGTACTTAGCACAATGGCCATCTAATTGGGGCACTTGAGTACTAGTAGCATAAAAACAGGGAAGGAAATAGAACTATCCACAAAGTAATCTCTGAAGCATAGATCCATCAAACTGCATAATTTTAACTGCAAGTCCTCTCTTAGCTATAAGTGAAATGCTGGCTTTCAAAATGGTGAAATCACTTGCAGGCAGGAGTTTTAATTTTATGGACTTTTTGAAGTATGGAACTAAACACAGAGCTCAGGTTTGGCTTAGAATTTTTCCTGGGGTACAGTAGCTGTGTGCAGATAAGCCTAGGTTTAGTACGGATTTACTGGATTTACTTTTTGCAGTTATTCTAAAGCATATCACAAGCCCTACTCTTATTTTTAATAACTAGTTTCAGTCAGTCCCTAATGTTGCTAGTACAGCTCATTAATATCAGCTCGCTCCTGCACCCTCTTCCACTTTCAAAATTAATTAAGCTAGTGGCACATTAACTGGAAGGAAGAGGCCATAGCTTTATTTATGCAGAAAACAATAAGAGCATAAATCAAGAGGAGTAATCCTAATGTTTTAGAACTGACCTTATGAAGGGATACTTTGCCAAATGAAAACAGCATCTGTTCAAATGGAAAAAACCTGCCAAATGAAAGGAACATATCCACTCCTCTCTCAAATATCATGGAAATATTCCTCATTTCTTAGGTCCCCCGCCCCCATCAAGAACCCTTTTTGGTACCCATCATCCAGTCCATTGTACCATTAACAGTCAGATTTTCCTTTTACGGTGTATTTTTTCATCCACCAAAAATCTTTATTTGAATATAAAGATATGTAAGATAATCATGATAATTAATGTGGTATTTCCCTTCTGTGTCTGACAATATTTTAGAGAAAGTTTAGCCTTCTGAATATATACTCATATATATATATTTATACATGAACACTACCCCAGCATTACCTTAAAGCAGCAAGAGAAGGTGGATGCACTAGATATTTGCAGATAGGCGTGGAAAACAACTGTTCTTTTCTGCAGCTGTTAAAACAGGTGGCAGCATGTATCAGGGAGAAATGTTTATGAGGACTGGCACTTTATTGGATTTTAATTCAGACATTGGTGTTTAAAAGATGGCACACCTTCCGCTGTGAGTAAGCCACATCCATGGCTGCAGGCAGTGTTTTGGCACGGCAGGCTGGGAGCAGAAACCCCAGTGTGATGCCTAGGTGTTACGCTGAAGATGCCTCCTTTGCCACATGACTGGAAAAGGCTTTCCATCACACACCATATAGTACTGCATGTCTCCAGCTCCTTGCTCATCCTGTGCAGCTACAGTGTTATGAGCCTCAGCCCTGCTGAGGCAACATCTCCTGGGAGAGAAGGAGTAGGGGTGTCAAGGGATTCATACAGTCTAAGCACAACCTGAAGAGTATTGGGAGGCTCTTGAACTTTTGCCAACTTTTCCTCATGAGGCCAAAGACCAGGATGAAATCACCCATCTCCTAGGGTCACTGTTGACTTTTCAGACTTACTTCCATGTGCAACCTTCATCTACTCTCCCCCATTATCCCTCAGAAGGAACGAGCTTTCTGATTTGCAATTAAAACACTTTAGATGCTGTGTTAGACAGACACTTAACGAACCCTTGGTGACTGACTTTACTCACAGGTTCTGAATATACCACTGATTGCTATTCAAAGTATTAATTCAAGAGACCCTTCTTTCCACAAGCTTACATGTCTTTGTAGGTCCGTGAGACCTGACTATGTTCGGTCTTGCTGCTTGTGAGCTGTCTTTTGTGATTTTGTTTAGGTGAGGAGTTAGAATACACCTCCTGTCTTTCCCACTACACCTCCCTCTCCTTCTCTCCCTCTTGGCCCCATATCACCTTCCCAATGTACAAGCACCTGGATTTCTGATCAGGCTTCTTCTCATTTTCTCCATTTCTGAAGGTACTGGTGATAGCCACAGAATACACTGGAAAAAAACTCGTTAAGCAGATGTGACATTTTTGACTCTTCATTAGCAGAAAGTATTTGGGAAAGCTATTGTCATGGTTACCAAGCTAAGAGGCACTTTTCAGGACTCCTTCTTTGCAGGGTCTCACTGAGTGCACCCACTCAGGAGTGTAACCTTCTGCAGAGTACACTACAGTAACATCACTCAGACCAAAGCCTGAGTTACCTTTGGGTATGAATTTGGATAATTATTGGAGATTTAAGGTTTCCCTTCAAGAGCTTCCTTCTGGGAGCCTGTAGCAGAAGTTGACTGAAGCAACTAATAGAGCTTTTGCCAAATACAGCACATTCTGTTCATTCATCAAAGGTATGAAACATTTAGGATAAAGAAGGCTGATTGCTGATGTACCTGTGTTATTCAGACCTTTTAATGCTGCTATCAGCCTAGCCAGCTCCCACTCTGACAGACTTCCCAAACACGAAAAGAAAATGCCATCTATCATGGTCTTAAAAAAGAGAAAAAAATGATTATTATACATATAAATGTTTATGTACATATATATGCATATATACATATATCTTGCACACACACAGTACTAGACAGGTTTATATAGATACAACTTCGGAAATGAGAAGCAAAAGATAATAACTGTAGATTGGATGAAATTTTTTTTGTAATAGGAAACATAACAATTTTATTTCTATTTTGAAAATATTTACTGAAAAAAATTCAAAAAGAGCTTAATTAGATACCATTCACAGAACTAAAGGATATATATGGTGATGTTGATGACAAACTTTCTGTTAAATACTTCAGACCCTGTGATTTTTACATCCTCCCCATACCTACCCCCCACGGCGCCTGATCCAAATTCAGAGTTGTCCTCTGGCTCATTGGATTTCATTTACCTCCAGAGTGTGCCAAGTACCATATAATCGAATACTCTGGGGTAAGGAAGTTTCAATTTCATCCAGTGATGCTTTTCTACTTAGATATTCAATGGCTGAGAAAGATAACAACACAACATCTTGATTGTGGGGCATATTTAATTGAAATTCATGTTCTGCGCAAGATTTTCATGTCTCAGATCAAATCATCAGGCTGCAAGATATTAAAAAACCAGCATTTGTTCAATATCTGCAGTTAATGCAGGCCTTTAGGCTCAGAAGACAAAGTCTGTCAAATGTGGGGGAATGACTGAAATGCCCTTAAAGCCATCACCTGCATCAAGAGCCAGTCTTCTCGATACATATCCAGTACTTATAGGGTCACAGCCAAGGGGAGATACTGAGTGTAACCCACCCGAAATACATCATAGTACTGTGGGAAGGAGTCCTTGTTACAATATGGGATTAATCCCTTTCAAGTAGGGGAGAAAATTGATTTTGTGCCTTCATCAACCAAGATGAATGCCCTAAATATGAGGTGGGAAGAGAAACCAAATCTGTATCACTTTTTATCACAATTTTATTAATCTCCTCTTTCCTACTTTTTTTTTCAGGAGAAACTACTGAGCAATTTTAGGACAACTGGACTATTTTCAAAGCATTTTTTCATCAAGAATGAAAACTTTTCCTGTATTACACCAAGACTCCTATGCTGAGTATAGTCAGTTAAGCAATTTCTCCCTGGAAAGTTGTTCCATCCAGTCATCCATTCTTAAGTTGTGTGAAAAGGGCACCTAAGACTGACTTGTGTCAGCTGCTTACCCGGTCTTTCAGTTTTCTTGACACAGTCTGCATAAGCCCCTTTTAACTATTCAGGCAGCCTACAGCAATATACAGCTGGAACACAGTAAATCATACAAGAATCACAAAGTTAACACAGACAGTCTCCCAAATAATCTCAGCCATAACAAATACTGATACTTCGTTAAGAAGTAATCCATAAACCTAAAGGTTATGTATTAATGCACTAAATGGTTTTGCATAGACTTTATATGACAATGAAACCTTTGAATTTCTTGCTGTCTAATGTTAAGTAATAGTGAAATGAGACCAAAACACAATTTTAAATCTTCTAATTTGAAGTTATGCTTTAACTGTAATTAGATTTATAATAAACTTCTCAGAATTTTAATATTTTATATGACTTAAATTTCCAAGTAACTTCCAGTACTCACATTCACACATACACACTGACTCTCACTCACCACTTAGATCACCCCATTATGAATGACAACTTCTCACTGAGACAGATGTTTGAAGGCTAACATTTATGAACAGGCATTCATTTAAATGAATGAAACTACAATATTTACAGCATCAAAACATCTGACCTTGATTTTTCAACTTCTTCAAGTTATTTGTGTTCCAAGAACAATGAGCTTTCTAAAATACAACCTGTCGTTTAAATAGATGCTGTTTTGTTTGTATACAGATTCTTGTTGTAAAGCATGTTTTACTGACTAAAAAAAAAAAAAAAAGCTGAACCAACTTCAAACAGTCAACCAGAATTTTTCAGGTTGACCCAAGCATGAGATGTTTGAGCCCAAAAAGAGAAGTGTGGAACATTTTAGTAGTGGACAGGGAGCTGTAAGGCTGAAACTCAATTGTCACTAACAATAGCTTTTACTGTGGAGAAAACAGCAATAATAGTAAAGTTCATTTATAGAGCACTATTCTCAGAGTCCCAGGGAGTTTTGCATCCCAAGCAAGTAAAAGCAACACAGAAAATAGATCTTTCAGATTCTGCTTTAAAAAGCCAAATCCACAAACAGCTTTCCAAATATAAATAAGAATTCTGTTTCACTGTGAAAACACACACTAAAAGCTCAGGCATCCACCATGTTTAAACTATATTTAGGACAAAAATCATGAATCATGAGATTCTGACCTAAAAATTATACCAATAGGAAAAGGAAGAAAATAAAAATTTAAGAACTAGGGCCCAGTATTGACAGAGGCTTTAAAATCAATAATATATTAAAAAATTAAGGAAACTACTAATGTACTTATATATTTTCATGCATTTTTCTTTTATCTATAAATCTGAAGAAAAATCTTTAACTCAGCAAAACAATATACCGGACTAGATAGAGATAGAGATAGAGATAGAGATAGAGATAGAGATAGAGATAGAGATAGAGATAGAGATAGAGATAGATAGACATAGATATTGAACATTGTGATTAGCTAATATCCCACAGGACAATGAAATAGAAAAAACAATGTTTAACTTATGATCCCAAAGACATGATACTATGATCCTTGAGGGGAACCATATTAAGAAAAAAAAAGTTAATTTCTATAATAGAACACAGACTTATTGTGTGGCACCTGTATTCACCTTTCTACGCAGAAAGGATTAAAGATGATCCTTGTTATGGGAAAGAGACAAGATCAGTACATTGTAAAGAAGTTACATATCAGCTCTGACTCTTGAGAATGCTACTCTGGCACTCAATAAGAAAGTCCCACCAAAACACTAAAATCCCCTTTAGGGCTCTTGAAAAGGAAAACAGGAGGCAGACGGTTTATGGAATGGCTTTCTGCTGGCAGTCAACCAGTTTCCATATGCTTTTCCTCAATGCCAAGGACAAATTTCCATCTGGAAACGGCTTTCCCATGTCCTTTCTTCCTTATGGACTACTGTATGTCAGTGTCTATTGATGAGACAAGGCATCTTAGGTAGAACAACAGGAAGTTGTGCTTTGGCCAAATCCTAATCATTAACCTGGTTGTATGCCATAATCTAGATATTTTTTAGTGGTATCTGTAGTAAGCAGCTATATTCACAAATATTTTACATCATGTCATCACTTTGTCCAAATCACATTTTCTGGACAAATCCATATGTGGCAGGTGATAAGTTCTATCATAAAGTTGTTAATCATTGACCAAAAATTTGTAAATACTGAGACACTGTAGATAACAAGTGTGAATATTCCATTTATTGTGGTCTGTATGACAGCTAAGGAATAAACAAACATCTTTTCAAGCACGTAACTGAGTATTGAAAATCAGAGGATGTACATTATTTGCAAGCCAAAAATAATTTTGGTTGTATGAGACACCTTCAACCATGCTCTATTACTTCTGCACTTTCCAAGTCCACATTGGCCCAACATGATGTATGTGTCATTACAGTCTTTGAATGCATTAGAACACTTGTCTTTGGATGCATTAGAAAGAATAGACAAACATTCCTTCCCAATTTGCTAACAGTGTTTACTGATATGTATTTTTATTCTTTTTCTTTAGTAGAATCTATGTTACATGGGTAAACAAGGCAGCAGAGAATATATCACGCCACCAAAGAGAAGACACAGCAGTGCAAGAGGGTTTTACTTACTATGACACTTTAGATTAATTATATGTGTTCATAAAGATAAATCATTATACCAGAAGGATCTTAAGATTGAATCAGAAATAGACATTTTCAAATGTGCCAATGATGTTAATAAGGCATACATGTGTATATGTTACAATTGCATTAATCAAATAGGCAAAAAATAAAGCCTCCATCTACACTCAGTGTCCAAAAAAGAAAAAGAAAAAAAGTATTTTTCTTCTGGGTCTGCAATCAATTACCAATGATAATTACAAAGAGAGAGAAGCTTCATCATTAACAAAACAAGGGGAAGAAAGAGGATGCTAGAGTCAAATGCCAAGGGTAAGATCAACATCAATTCACAGAAGTCCATTATACATTAAACTATGTTGTGTCTATACTGCTTTAGAGCAGGCCACAGCAGTTTGTCTGCAATAAACAAGGAAAAGTTTCAGCCATGTTTTAGTTCAGGCTCCCAAGCCTTCATTCAGTTTATCCTGCTACGATCATCTCTTTACCTCTCTCCATTTCTTTTATCATTCAGATATATATCCAGTGCTCAGCTGTCACTGTTCGAAAAACTGTTCACGCATCTCCCCTTTTGTTTCATTTAAAGCTTCCATAGACAGTTCCAGCATTTTGTTGTCAATGTGCTAACTGAAATTACATTTTTCTACAGCCATCCTCTACTTCTAGGTGAGAAATAGTTCTACTAGTTCAGTGCTGAAAGCCATTGTTCATGACATTTGAAACTAAGGTTTCCAGTGCTCTTATAGCTGGGCTCAGGCAGAAAAGTCCTTAGAGTGTGAGTGGTTAACAGAAAAGCTGCAGAGTGGCACCAGCTGGGTGGTGAATATAAAAGTACTTGTTGCCCTTTGAGTCTGCACTTCAGTAAAACACAGTGAAAAATGGTCTATCAATTTTCTTTGACCAAGAACCTGCCTGACAGATAGAAAGCCACATGCTGTAAGGAGTAGGGCCTTACCAGGTGTTGCCACCTAGCCTCCATGATGAAGCACAAAGGAGGTGTTTCAAAACCTTGCTTATGAGAATACATTAAAAAAGAAATAGTGCATATTTCAAAAAAATTGAATAGAACCTTCATTGTTTATAAAAACAATTCAATTAGGTTGCTTTTCAAAGCAATCTGTTTCACAAATTGTGCCTAAAGACAGTAAGAAATACTTGTCTCCAAAGATGAAGTCAGAAATGGCAAAAGTAGCAAAACCTTCACTGTATTGTACTGTGTTAATGGAGATTCTAATTTTCCAAAGCCACACAGCAGTTGTTCATTTCTACATCTGCATCTTCATCTGAATAATGGGCAAAATGTCCACTGACCTTTTTCTATAGCTCTCTGGCTGCAGTCATGGAGCAGAGATCACATTGTATTGCACTCTGTTTCACAGGGTGGTCAAGGTTGGCTGCCAGTGTGCAAATTCTAAACTGTATTACAAGCATCTATTTTAAGACATGAGAAATACCATTTTATGTAAGACTAAGCTTTCTGAAACACTAAAACAGAGCTCATGAGGTGATTAATGGATGGTTTTATGTCAGTAATGGCACCACTCCATGAACTGCTGAACTCATGTACAAAATGTTCTCCACATGCCTCATTGATATAGACCATTTGATTGCAAATGTGTTCTCTGGTATTAATCATGAGCTTGTTAATCTCATCATGTGTTGTCACTAGGCATTTCCAGTAGGTAAGCAATACGAGAGGGAACTTTTTACCTAGATATGCCAATAAATGCAATGAAAGACTGCAATAAATATAACATGGGAAAACTCATCTGGCAGCATCACAGAAATCAGAGAAGTTTTATATGTAACCTCAAACATTTTGTGACATGGTCTTAAGATAAAATTTGTACTAGGCCTCTTGCTTTCTGTTATCCTTCGGTGTTATTGTAGAGTGTAGAAGAGTGTGTTAGTAGCTCCAGGTTTTCCATGTAAGCTGAAGATTTCCTAAAACTCGCTCCATTTTTGTGTGCTGCCTCTTTTCTTTTACGAGTGACTTCACTGAATGAAGGATTTTGATTTGTACTAGCTAGAAAGAGACATCAGGTATAGTACAGAAATAAAGGCACAAGGGCTAGGATTTGGTTTATATTTTAAACAAAAGGTAAATATTTTGGGCATGGTCTAAGTGAAGTAAATTATTTACTTGTGAAAAACAAGTTATCAGAAAAAGAATATAAAATGGTCATGGCACAGAAACACAGAGCACAGAACTTTCTTCTTTACCTTGCTATCTCTGTAACACATTATCTTAGTCTTGAGTTTATCAAGATCTATCTCAAAGCTTGTTAGGTGGCTTGTTCCCACTTCACTCTTACTTAAACCTGTTTTGGAAGGTCACTGCACTGGAAGTAGGAAACTTTTTTTCCCCTTCATTTCCAACTGTTATTTTTTGCCACACCTATATCTACTTTTTCATGTTTTGAACTTGATCCTTTGAATTTTAAAGTCTTCCCCATAGCTGGTGTGTAGTCCTTGGAACATTTATCTTGAAATTTTCATTTCAATCATAGAATAATAGAATCCTAGAATCCTAGAATGCTTTGGGTTGGAAATGACCTTCAAAGGTATCTAGTCCAACCGCTTCTCCCCCACCTCAGAGCCCCTCTCCCTCACCCTGCAGTGAGCAGAAACATCTTCAACTAGATCAGGTTGTTCAGAGACGCATCCAACCTGATCTTGAATGTTTCCAGAGATGAAATCTAATCCAATGCCCCCATAGCAAGCAGGGACATCATCAACTAGATCAGGTTGCTCAGAGCCCTATCCAACCTGACCTTGAATGGTTCCAGGGATGGGGCATCTACCACCTTTCTTCCTGTGTTTCACCAGCCCGTTGTAAAAAATTTCATCCTTACATCGAGTATCTACCCTCTTCTTAGTTTAAAACCATTACCTCTTGTCCTCTCACAACAGGCCTTTCTAAAAAGACTGTCCTCATCTTTCTTGTAAGTCCCCCCCCCGCCTCGCCTTAAGTACTCAAAAACCACAATAAAGTCTCCCCAGTGCCTTGTCTTCTCCGGGCTGAACGACCCCAACTGTCTCAACCTGTCCTCATAGCAGCGGTGTTCCATCCCTCTAATCATTTTTGTGGCCCTCCTCTGGACCCACTCCGACAGGTCCATGTCTTTCCTGTGGTGAGAACTCCAGAGCTGTACTCAGTAGTCCAGGTGTGGTCTCACCAGAGCACAGTAGAGCAGCAGGATCACCAGCCTGACCTGCTGGCCATGCTTCTTTTGATGCAGCCGAAGATAGGGTTGGTATCCTGGGCTGCAGACACACATTGTCAGCTCACGCTCAGCTTTTCATCCACCAGCAGCCTGTAGGTCTACTTTCAATCACATCAACCCCCAGCTTGTATTGACATCGAGGACTGGCCTGACCCAGGTGTAGGACCTTGCACTTGGCCTTGTTGAACCTCATGAAGTTCACACAGGCCCACTTCTCCAGCTTGTCCAGGCCTCTATGGATGGCATCCCATTCCTCAGGAGTGCCAACTGCACCACTCAGCTTGGTGTCATCTGCAAACTTGCTGAGGGATGCACTTGATCTTGCCGTCTATGGCATTGACGAAGATATTAAACAGCACTGGTCTGAGTACCCCTGAGGGACACAACTTGTCACTGATCTCCATCTGGACATCAAGCCATTGACCACTACCCTTTGGATGTGACCATCCAACCAATTCTTCATCCGCTGAACAGCCCACACAATCAAATCTGTAATTTATAGAGAAGGATGTTGTGGGAGACCGTGGTAAAGACTTGACAGGAGTCCAGACAGATGTCATCCATAGCTCTTCCCTTGACTACTGATGTAGTTACTTCATCATAGAAGACCACTGGGTTGGTCAGGCAGGACTTGCCCTTTGTGAAGCCATGCTGGCTATCTCTGACCACTTCCCTGTCCTCCAAGAGCCTTAGCAGAGCTTCTAGGAGGATCTGTTCCATGATCTTCCCATGCACAGAGGTAGGGCTGACAGGTCAGTAGTTCTCAGGGTCCTCCTTTCTATCCTTTTAAAAATAGCTGCAATATTTCCCTTTTCTTGATCACCAGGGACTTCACCCAACTGCAGGAACTTTTCAAATATCATGTAGAGTGGCTTGGCAACTCCATCAGCTAATTCCTTTGGGACTCTGGGGTGCATCTCATCAGGTCCATAGACTTATGTATGTTCGGGTTCCTTAGATGGTCATGAACCTGATCTTCTCTTACAGTAGGAGAGACTTTGCTCCCCTGCTCCGTCCATGGACTTGGAAGGTGTGAGAAGAGAGGTTATCAGTGAAGACTGATACAAAAATGTTGTAGAGTACCGCAGCCTTCTCCTCATCTGTTCTTACCGGCTTGCGAGTCGTTTTCGTCAGAGGAGTTATGCTCTCTTTAACCTTCTTTTTCTGTCTGACATACCTGTAGAAGCCATTCTTATTATTTTTTGTATCCCTTGTCAAGTTCATCTCCGGCCACACCTTGGCCTTCCTGACCCCATCCCTACACAACCAGGCAGTGTCCCTATGCTTTTCCCAAGATACTTCGTATTTGGCTAGATTAAATAAACCAGCTCTGTTTACTGCCATTTGGGACCGTCAGCTCTCTGGTCCTTCTGTTACGGCATCTCTGTATCCAAATTAGCTGGAATTCCCTCTTGCACATGAATGTCTTAGAACTGTATAAAGAAGTTTAGATGACAAATGTTATTAAATAATTGTATTAATACTTTTCCATCACTAGCAAAACCAGATATTTTTGCTGATGGCTTCTTTCAGGATCTGTCTTACACTGGTCAGTGGTTCACTGGCCATTACTGGCATTGCAGAGACTACTTGAGTGATCACAGTTGACTGCTTAGAAGCTATCTCTAACATCAGTCCAGAGACAACACTCATTTAACGTTGTCCAGCCACAAAGCTTGGTCAAATGCTAAAGCTGTCGCTCAGTGTCCTTTATCCCACAGTCTGGCAAATACTGAGCATATCATTGTGTAGCAGTGATTAAAGAGCACCAGGAGGTTTCAGCAGCTGGTGACCAGGGATTGCCACTGATGACTATCCTTTACATCCATATGTTTTTCTATTTGATATTGTCTTCTGCCATTCATCTATCATGCATTTTAATAGGTATTAAGATTAGCCAAGCACTAAGCATGTTTTCAAGGTTAGATGCCAAAATTTTAAATCTTTGCATGCTATATTAGGCCATTCCCTGATCTGCTCATCCTCCTTGCGTGATATTACATCTGTATTGCATAGATCCTCATTAGTCCTCCAATGGACCACAGACATCCTGCTGATCAGTGTATGCTTAGTTGTACATCTGCAACTGTTTTTAATGTTTTTCAGGCCTTTCACAGTTGCATAAAATTGGTAATTCATTATATTTTTGCATGCATGTATACGTTTATTTATAATATACACATATACACACTGAAATGAAAAATGACTGTGAACTCTTCAACTGATGAAATGAAGTTTATAGAGTAAATTCAGATTAGTTCCTAAATGTTTAGCTTGCTAAAAATTTGTCTGATTTGTATTTTGCCAGATCTCAGGATCATCTGTTATTTTCTGTCCAACATCTTGGAATTCACCTACACAGTGGCCATTTGGCTTCATCTAATTTACAGATTTACCCTCAGTCTTACTTTCTGTGCCAATATCCTCAGTGAAAGGTAGACCTCTGTAGGCCAATAATGGTTTTCTCACTACAGTGCATTGTCTCACGCTTACTTACTTACTTATTCTCACCTACAGTTACTGTCTTAATCGTTTCCCCTCATTGAACTAGTAGTCTCTGCGGTACCGTATCAAAACCTTTACGAAGTGATTATTAAAAGAGATAGAAAAATCTCTCATTGTCTTGAAAAATTAATTGTTCTCTCAAAGCCAAAGATTTCTGTCTCTAATATGAACTATCTTTGATAAACCTATATTGTAGGATTTTTTTACTTTGTTTTTACTTCCGTGTTGAAATATTGTTCAGTACCACTGCGTGCAAGATCTGACTGTTAGAACTAAGATCTTCCACTTTATCTTCTTTTGTGCACCCTCCACCACATGTAAGGACTACATTTGCTGCATTTCAGCCAGGCAGTCTTGAGAATAATTAAAAATATTTCCTTTCAAACTTCCATTTTAATGCTAAATACTTCAGGTTCCTGTAATCAGCATTCTGTTCTTGTTGATTTGAGTGATAAAACTGTGAGGTTTTTTGTCCAAAGCTGACAACGTTGCCTTCCATTCATATTGTCAATTGCCTCCACTGGCTATTTGATAAAGAAGCTTTCATCTCCATATAAACACAATGGTCACAAAACCTCCTGCAGTTCCTATCAATATCCTTGTAGAACCTTTTATTATTCATCTCAAAAGTGACTTTAGCTCAAACAGATCTTAAACTTTCCATATTAAGAGAAGGCTTGGAAGGACCTCATCACATTATTCCAGTACATAAATAGTAGCTACAAAGAGGGCAGAGGATGTCTTTTCGCAAGAGCTACATTGACAATGGTACAAGTTGCACTTGAAGAGTTATCATCTTGATATAAGAAATAATTTTTTTACAGTGAGAACAATTAATCACTGGAACATGTGGTGGAGTTCCCATCACTGGAGGTTTTCAAGGTGTGATTGGACAGGGTGCTAAATAATCTCATGTAGCCTCCCTTCACCATGAAAGGTTGGACCAGGTGATCTTTTGAGGTCTCTTCCTCTCTTCCTCTTCAGCTTGAGATGTTCTATGATCCTATGTTACTCTTCTAGAATCTTTTACCTCATTACCATGCAATAGGACACCACTCATTTTACCTTTTTATAAATATATGTATATATAACTCCTATTGTTTTAAATCTTTTCTGCAATGTCTTTTTGTCATGTCTTTGATATCCACATTAATATAATACATCTCGCACATTACTTCCATTATCTTCCTTGAATTCCTCAGTGTACCCTTCTTTTCCTCATTTCCTTTCTCTTGATCCTTACAGCCGAAAGTGGAAATCATTAATTTATCTCATCCTATTCTCTATATTCTTTGGTAAAACATGTTCTTTCATACCAGCTTCAATCATAACTAACTAATACCTCAGGTAGAATCAATCCATCAAAAAAGCTTCCTTAGTTCCATCAGTGGTCCCAGTAGTCATACATTCCTTACAATACTTGAGTTTGACACTCTCTAATCAACTTTGACAGGACTTGGAAAAATGTGACTGAATATCACCTAAGCTGTCACTTTTTGAATATCTGAAAACACTGGGCATATATATTTTGTTCCTGTAATTTAATATATCCCAGCGTAAAGGGTGATGGGAGAATTCTCTCATGCTCCAATCAAGGTTCCTTCTCAGTTTCTGAGCTACACCTAAATACTTACTCCTGCATCTTTCTGTCTCTGTATCTTCTTTAGATTATCAGTTGTTATTAATAAAGGATCTTGAAATATAATGCATTGTCTATGTTCAGTAGATGCTTATAGATCTTGTAATGTAGAATATGGATTGCATCCCTTCCTTATTCTTCTCCTTTGTCATGTCTGAAACCTACTAATATCTCTAGCTGAATCCCTGGTCATTGGATCTTCTCTTCCATAACACTGATCACATGATATTTTCTAATTGGCTTTCACTCCTTTCCATCAGATAACTATTTTGTTTTCTTTCTATCTCTCAATCTTTTTTTTCAGCTTTTCTGTTGCACAATTTCCATGTGGTCTTCTACTTCTCCAGTCCTTCTGTCTTCCTTAGAAAGTACACATTTCATGACTACCCAGTTCAAGAAGACATCCAGTCTCTACCCTCTATCCTTTCCCCATCTTATCTTGTTAAAGGAAATAAAGCTTTTAGCCAATATATCAAAGACCAGCAAAATGCAGGTGAAAGCTAGACCACCATGAAAACTGCTATAAGACGTCCACTGTCACTCATGATACCACTAGTTTCTAGGTCAACTAAGATGTCTTTTCCATCTCAGCAATGCAATTATAGTAGTGAAATGTGCAATACATCAACCTGCCACTTTTGCATTCATCTTCATACGGGAAGCAATTCCTGACGTTATAATAATCTTTAACACAAAGTTATATACCTAATGCCCAAATGTAACAGTTAGCTGTTCTGTGTCCTAAATACTGCTCTTTATATCAAACTATGTAGTGAGAAGCCAAGGAAAAAAATTAGAAGAACCTTGTATATCTCATTCATATAAAAATATGAAGCCAAGTACTGAAAATTAATAGATTCGAATAGTGAATTTGTGAGAAAGACTAATCTGTTTTGTCTTTTTTAGACAAAGTAGGATCATGACTTTTAGTTCACCACAAGTTCTTTTATTCACCATAAGAACTTGTTATGTAATGGAAAATACTAATTTAAATTTATGTGATACCAGAAGCTGAATCTCTCAGACAAGCTTCAGGATGGTTGGAATTTGTCATTGTGGTGGCACAGTCCCCCTGTCACTCAAAGCCCACTC
The DNA here is from genome assembly GCF_000710305.1 of Buceros rhinoceros silvestris. Taxonomy (NCBI): domain Eukaryota; kingdom Metazoa; phylum Chordata; class Aves; order Bucerotiformes; family Bucerotidae; genus Buceros; species Buceros rhinoceros. The sequence continues at coordinate 41,386 of NW_010392722.1, forward strand.
AAGACCTGAGGCAGTTTCTCTCTCCCCCATCCCCTCCCGCCACGCTTCCTAGGCCACAAACCAATCTAGTGTGAGTCAGGTTTGGATTGCGATAGATGGCAAAACAGAACAACCACAGCGCCTCCTTGGTGTGCTGGGCCTGCTTTCCCAGCCTTGCACTGCTCTCGCTCTCACTTGGGAGACAGTCACCACCTGATAGCCTGGTACATCCAAACTTGGGTCATGATAACCTGGTACATCTGTACATGAGTCGAGGCCAACAGGGGGGCGATACCAAACATTAGAAATTAATGCTTTCTGGGTCTGTGCAACTGGCAGAAAATACCAGAACATTTCAACATCTGAGGTGGCTGGAGTGGGAAAATATCCGATGAAAGTCAATCATCTCATAACTCATCTCGTCTTATAAATAGTGTTCCTAAAGTGAGACTCTTTGAGCTCTCCTGGATGACAGCAGGCTGCATCCAGCATCTCCGCTGAGCTGGGACACCTGTCAGGTACAAACTGCACGAAAAGGCCAAGGTGAAGTCAGGCTTCTCAAGACTCAATTGTCATCTGTTGAGATTGCTGGAGCATCGTGAGTATTTGCTCTGAACTTGGGAAGGAAATTTTAACTCTAGGCTGGCCTCTCTTCCATTCACCCCTCTACTTATTATATGTTTGAATATATTCATTCGCTAGCATGAGTGTGAGTGGGTACCTATTTCACTGGAACCAAATAATTCTGTCTGGATGTTTGTGTGTTTTGTGGTTGTGTCTATGCATGTGCATATATATATACGTATATACATACACAGGATATCCTGTAGTAAATTAGTGTGTGAATCCTGTCATCACTGAATCTGCAACTAAGTTGCTATTTTGATCCTAACATGTTTTATTGAATCACCTTGTTAATTTTAAATTGGTTAGCGATTAAGTGCCACTAAAACATTAACCCTTTGATCTACCCTCACCATTAATAAATCTTAGATTGCTGCCTAATCACATCCACTTTGATATTTTCTCCTGCGATAGTGATACTAAGGTAACTTTTTTTTCCTGGAACACTGAAGCATCTCATAATATAGTAGGTCTCCTTACAAGACTATCCTCCAAGAAGGAAAGAAAAGAAAAAAAAGCAACTAATAAAGGTTTGTCTGCTTCGGTTCTAAATACTGTGAAGTCTCTATGTCTTCATGGAACTAAAGAGAATTGAAATAAGATTTTGAATACAAAAACATAAGTAGGGGCTTCGTAGCTCTTAAATGTCATCCCTCAAAAGATAAGGCTATTAATGGGAGAGCAGGAAAATCTTGTTAACTTTATGGAGAGCTAATGATTTGCTTTCAGCCTATGCTTTCAACTTAGGCTAGTCTGCATCTTAAAGTTACATTTTTCATGGAAAGAACTGCAAGCTGACACTTTTAAAATGTGAACAGTAATTTAGCAGGTTCAAAAGAGTCAACCTCTTAATTCCATAAGCTTTTCTCTATGTAGACCAGTGAGGACTTCAGCAACTCCTATGCATTACTTCACAAATCATCCTTAAAAATAATTTTTGTTTGAACTGTTAACATTACTTCTACTAAGCAAAAAGGCAGGACGTTGATTTTTTATTGTACTTTCCAAATAAAGATATGTTTTTTCAAGCTTCCTGAAAATTGATTGACCAGATTCATACTGTTAAATACCAAAGGTCATAAGTTCTCATTTAATGTTATTGTAATGGATGTTCTTATTTGAGTTCTGGTTGGACTATAAAACTCTTGAATACTGTAGTTGATTATGTGTTTACTTTTTCCAACACACATGCTCATCCATTTTCATAAAATCCTAGAATACTTTGGATTGGAAAGGTCCTTTAAAGGTCATCTAGTCTAACCTATTTTCATTATCTTCTAGTCAAGGTTTCTGTTCTTCTTCAGCAGACATCAATAAACATAGAAAAAAATCCTCTGATTTTGAGTCAGCTCTTTTACTTTGTCCTAACTTAGTCTCTGTAGTGTAAAAGTGCAAGAGCAGTTACCTTTTACTCTACATCACCTGGGTGTGTGTTAAGGGTCGAGGGACCGATATACCTCGATTTACCTTAACGGAATCGCTCTGTCCTGTTAGGAAGGGATTTAATAGGGAAAGGAAGAAATTCACACCTCGGTCTATTCGGATAGCTGAAACAAACTTTAATATAGATATATATTGCCACACAACTATATTCTATATGTATATGCTTACAAACCAAAAGGGAAAGGAGGGAGATTGAAGAAAGAAAGGGGAAAAAAAAGAAAAAAGAACCCAAAGTACCGAATGTCCAATG
>NW_010392723.1:0-496 GCF_000710305.1 Buceros rhinoceros silvestris
GCTTGCCAGTCATGTTCATCAGAGGGGGTACGCTCTGTTTAACCTTCGCTTTCTGGTTGGCATACCTTTAGAAGCCCTTCTTATTATTCTTTGCGTCCCTTGCCAAGTTCAGCTCCAGCTATGCCTTGGTCTTCCTGACCTCATCCCTACACAACCCGGCAGTGTCCCTATACTCTTCCCAGGGTACCTGTCCCTGCTTCCACTGTCTGTGCAATTCCTCCTTGCCCTGTAGTTTGACCAGCAGGTCTCATCTGGATTGTTCTGGGCTTTTCCCTTCCTTGTCTTATTTCTTACATCTGCAGATGCAGAGCTCTTGTGCTTTCTGGAAAATGTCCTTAAAGATCTGCCAGCTCTGTTCTGCTCCCATGTCCCTGTTTCCCAGGGGTTCCTATTTACTAACTCCTTGGAGAGCTGGAGGTTTACTTGCCTAAAATTCAGGGTCCTGACTATAATTCTTGCCTGACTCATATCCTTCAGGACTGTGAACTCCACCAGT
>NW_010392724.1:0-213 GCF_000710305.1 Buceros rhinoceros silvestris
TTATTATATTTTCTGGTACCGTCAGGCACCCGGTGACAGTCTCGAGTTCGTGTCATTGTATGGCCTCTTGCGCAGTGATAGGTACTATGGACAGTCAGTGGAGGGTCGAGCCACAGTGACCCGGGACAATTCCCGTTCCGAGTCATCCCTGTCCCTGCGGTCCCTGCAACCCCGGGACTCTGCCCGCTATTTCTGGAGCTGTACTTTACAGTT
>NW_010392724.1:380-2233 GCF_000710305.1 Buceros rhinoceros silvestris
TTTCTGGAGCTGTACTTTACAGTTCCCATGGAGGCAGGAAACCCAGCTGAGCTTTAACACAAATCTGTTGGGGCCCGGGGCAGGGTGTGGGATATGCTGGACCGGAGAGTGCTGGTGCCAGGGGGTCCTCAGGGCTCTTGCCAGGCAGTGAGGTGCCATCACTGTGCACTGCAGCTGTTCCTGCCCTTTCCTGCACACGTTTAATTTGAGCAGTGTTTATTGATTGCCAATTACTTTTGAGCTGAATGGTGAGAAAGAAAATGATTCCCAGCCCTAAAGAAACCTTCCTCCCTTTGTGCCCTCTGGCTTCCCATGCTCAGCTTCACTCCTTCATTCCCTTCCTCTCTTCCCAGAGCCGCAGGGGCCAATGGAAAATGGGCTTTGGGGACAGTTCACAGCATTTCATTGAATCGTGGAATGGTTTGGGTTGGAAGGGAAATTTCAAGGTCATCTAGCTCCACTGCGCTGCAGTGAGCAGGGACATCTCTGGTGTACCCATCACCACCAGCAGCTACTCTTGGACTGGATCCAGCAGACTCCTGACACAGCCCTGCAGCACAGAGTGTTGCAGTAGCCTTTCATGGGACTCCAGCACCTTGCTGCATCCTTCCAGCAATGGTGGGGGGCTTCAGCCTGCACATCTGATCCACACCTTCAGCAGCAAGGACAACACAGCTGTCACCTGCTTAGAGCCCTGCAGGGTCTTTGCTGCTTTGGTGTTCTGGGAGCTCCTTGCAAAATAAGAAGCATGTGGAGAAGTGTCAGCATGAGGGAGTGTGTGGAGAAGTAGGGTGCAGGGCCAGAGTGGAGGGAGCAGAGGGGGGAGCACCTTTGTTTAGGGTTGCCCAGTGGAGGTGGGCTCAGGGGGCTCACATCTGGGAGGAGCACCAGCAGCACCAAGAAATTATTATTTTCTTCCTTTTATGTCCTATTAAAGTGCCTTTATCTCAACCCAGGAATTTTACTGTTTTTACCAATTTCCTCCACTGTCATGCTGGGGGACAGAGTGATCAAGTGGCTGTGTGGTGCTTAGTTGCTGGATGGAGTTAAACCACCACATTCAAAGAGAAGGTTTCAGTCCTCCCACTAGTCCAGCCTCATCACAGTGACCCACTATCATTGCTCTGACCTTTGCTCACTGGAGTAATCATGCCTTTATTCCTTTCCCTCACTGCAGCAGTCTCTGTCCTGGTGTCCTTGGAGCCACACCAACAAACTGGCTGTGCAAGATGGCGATGGAGTCAACAGCAACCAGACAGCACCTTGGGGAAAGAGGCACCATGGTCTCTGGTGACCCATGGGAACAGGATAACCCTTTACTCCCCTTCATCCGAAGTACCAACCATGGCAGAGGACAAAACCAATGACCCAGATTCGCAGGGAGAAACGGCACCAGCGGTATATACTAAAAGCTACCAAAGGATGCGATGATTGCTGGTAGTGGGTGACTGCTGAGGGGCACTTAGACATCTGTCTGCTGGCCTTATATACAGCCAAGGAAAGTTTGCTGCTTGTTAGGAGTTGGGGTCCAGGATGTCTCAGAGAGACTAACACCACTGGTAAGAAGCACAGACTCCTATCCCTTACATCTTTTCCATGTGGGCACCAATGACACGGTCATTGTTCTTGTCTGAGCTAGAGCAGAGCTCCCCCGGTCAGTGGTTTCACTGCCCAGCTCAGTCTCTGCTATGTGACGGCACTTTCTGAAGGTCACGGCAGGGTTGTGCAGACAGTGGCTGCTCCTGGCAGTGACAGTGCTGGATGGTCCCAGTCATGGCCAGGGCTTGGGGTGCAGAAAGGCTCTGGCTGACACTTGCTGCTGGGCAGGCCAAGGTCAATGCTGAACCCTGTGT
>NW_010392724.1:2507-3496 GCF_000710305.1 Buceros rhinoceros silvestris
TGGCGGACACGTGCTGCTGGGCAGACCAAGGTCACTGCTGACCCCTGTGTCCCACGGTGGGGGGCAGGAAGGGAGAGGCTGCAGGTGTGGGGAGGAGTGGACTGGACAGGTGACCCTGCACTGACCAACCAGGTGTTCCATCCCAGAGATATCATATCCGGGTTAAAGCTGAGGGGTCACATCGGTCAAGCTCTTCTTCCATGGCCAGTGTCCAAGGAGGACTCTGTCCATTCTGCCTTCATCCCAGTCCCTGCATTCCTGAATCCAGTTCCAGAATCCAGCTCTTGCATCCAGTGTGCTGCTGAGTCCAGTCTGGCCCTTTCCCAGTGCCTGCCTGCAGCACCAGTGGTGAGGTGACTGGGACATGGTGCCATCAGGGGGGTTGGGTTCAGCATTGTTTTTTTATATATTTCATGTCACTGTTATTATTTTTATTAAAGCACTTTTAGTTTTCTTTTCAAAACCGTGGTTCTCTCTCCCTTATTTCCCTTCTCTTCCCCCCACAGAGAGCCTGTGGCATTCATCTAGTGGCTGGCCCAGCCCTAACTCTTGACAGTCGTACAAAACCAGGCCACTTCAAGCAGGACTTCAGAGTTCATGAGGGTGTAAAGGACAGGTGCCAAGGTGATCTTTTCCTTCTGGTGTTGTTGCCAGGGCTTTGGTTTCTGTGATCACACTCTTTGATGAATACAGTCTCTTCAGGAGAGTTGGGACCTCTCTATGTAGAAGAGGCAGGAGGATCTTTCATCATCATCATGATGATGGCTTGGCTTCGCGGACGAAGATTTGGGAAGGGCTTTACCCACGCTTACTGCAATAGTGCTGATGGCTGAAAAGGCCAATGCGGGATAGGCAAGTCCAGTTGCAAAGAGCACAGCGGAAGGTCTCCTTGGGTGGTACAGTCGAGGTACGGTTCTTTCTGCATTTTTTTTTCTCCTCAAGACTGATTCTACAGGTGCTCTCAAAGGAGACAGCAGCATTTTGTGTGG
>NW_010392725.1:0-16183 GCF_000710305.1 Buceros rhinoceros silvestris
ATGGCCTCAAGTGGCACCAGGGGAGGTTTAGCTTCATATTAGGAAAAATCTCTTTACAGAAATGGTTGTGAATCATGGGAACAGGCTGCCCGGGAAGTGGTGGTGTCACCATCCCTGGAAGTATTTAAAATAATTGTAGATGTGGTGCTGAGGGATGTGGCTTAGTGGTGACCTGGCCATTGATGGTTGGACTCGGTGATCTTAAAGGTCTCTTCCAAGCAAAACGAGTCTGTGATTCTTTAAAATCAAATTTGGGGGTTGCATCAGTTTTGTATAAAATCCGTCTTCTAGTTTCTCAGTTTAAAACTCTTCTGTAACGTTATCTAAGAAAGATTAATCTTTCTAAACAGCTTTTCATAAAACATCTGTTACCTTCATTAAATCGTTATGCTTTTTGTACTGTTCTTTGCACAGCAAAACTTGTTATGAAGATCTCTGCAAACTCATTTAAGCACCTGCAAATCATTTCATCCTCTCTTTTTTTTTCTTTCCCCCTCCAGTTTTATCTTATACTATCTTATTTCAGTTTTATCTTATACTATCATAGTACTATCTCTTCCTATTCTGATTTTACTGGCTTCCTTTTCTTCCTTTTTCTTGAGCTGTCATGAACTTCCAAATACCTTTCTTTCTTAGACAAATTTTCTTAATATCATCCTGTTTGTGGAGAACAACTCTACTTTGCTTGTTGTGTTTTAGATCAGCATTTGATATTTGCTGTTCTCTCCAGTGACATTTACATTCATCATTGTCTTTACAGTCATTTCAATCTCATTCACAAAAAATTTCAAGCCCATACATGAACACAGTCCACAAATCCTACACATAGGCTTTTTCAGCGATACACTGATATATTGGTCTTCACATTTATTTTAATTTTTTCTCTATTCTAAGCCTTAATGAAGAAAACCAAAGATTTCCTGTAATTCCTTCTCTATAAGACTATAGAACTTGTCTGAATACAAGAACTTCTATTAGTTGCAGTATAATTTTACTTTATATAATATGTTCTTTGAGGTGGTGATTTTACAGTGTGTTCATTTCTGCATATTGAAAAACCAACTTTTGGGCGATTTTTAGTTACTATCACTTTTGAAAGTTTACTTTTGATTTGCTCCTAAAATGGATATTTTTAAGAAATATATGAAATATATAATGCATCACCCCAAATTTTATCACCTATTCTGTTTCTAAATGAGCCTTCTCAGAATGCTAAAGCAAAATTTGTAATTACTTAGAATTTAAATAATTTTGGTTTCACTGAGTTATCTTGAGTTCTTTGGTAAATACAGTACTGTATCTGTAATTTCTTTATCCATAGTTCTCTGTCACAGCCATTATTACATTCTGAACTGTCTTGTATAATGAAAATTAACTGAAATCTTAGGCAAAGGTTATGTTTGAAGAAATTATGTACTAAAGCAGCTTTCTGATATGGCTCTACAAATAATATGTAGTATTTTGAGAGATCAAACCAGCAGAACAGGTAAGTAAATCAGTCTCTGTGTTTCCTCTACAGTTACTTTCCTTCTTGGTAACAATTTTTTTTCAGCAGTGACTTGGTGGCATCTATAAAACTTATTATTTGTTAGGACTGTCGCTGATAGCTTATTTGGTCCCACTGCCATGGTTCTTCCATCACCTGCGTCTTACACCATGGTTGTTGTAGAGGTGTGCTTGAGAAGTTCCCCATGGTAGTGTTTTTTAGTAACAGTACCTGTAAGGCAACAATGTAAATGAGGTAGAAATTCAGGTACATCACTTAATTGAGGAGTTACTGATCCTTTTGGGTTCAGTGGCAGTTGGCTGTTACACAGTTCCAGTTTGAGGGTGCATCTTTATATTGGCCAGACTACAGCATGATGCTCTAAGCAAGCAACATAAGAATAATTTCATTCTGTATGCTTAGGACTGCAGTTGGTCTCTCCACAAAGTTAAGATAGCATTGATAATATAAATACTTTAAACCAGACACTGCATACTTTCAATTCAATAGCTCTCTGATATACTCTCTCACTTGGTGGGCACATGGCATTTGAAATTTTAAATAGTAAAGGAAATTACTAGGCAAACTTAACAGCTTTTTGATGGAATTGAAGTTACGTAGAAGTAATTTGAAAGCATTATGCTAAAGGTTTTTTGACATTAGAACAACAGCAAAAGCAATTTTAATTACAAAACCCAACACTGTGAAGTCTGTATTTGAGCATTCAGTGTTACTTTAAAAAGCCAAACACATTAGATGGGATATTTCTGAAGCATTTTTGCTCTCTTGCTGATGCTAAAATTGTGCTTTCATAGTCTCATTTCATATTGAACTACTCTTTCTAGTAAAATAGCATAATCACAGAAGTATGGCTTATTGCTTTATAACAAGGTAGGAATTGCATTATATGTGCCTTTTTAACTTGTGTGCATGTCCTGTTTTGTATGCATGTGTAGTGCTTCAGTGATATGAGGTCATTCTGTTACCTTTTTAGAAGACAGATGTGGAATGCATAGAAAATGGAAGTGCAAAATGTTACGGTTTTGTTAAATAATAGATATTATGCTTACTTGTTTTGTAGCTGAGTGTGGTGGTCAAATTCATGCTGCTACATCAGGGCGCATTTTGTCTCCGGGTTACCCAGCACCGTATGACAACAATCTTCATTGCACTTGGATTATTGAAGCAGATCCAGGAAAGACAATAAGGTACATGCTTAATTTCAATATTTATTGTTCACTTCAGTATTTTATAAATTATACTCTATGCCACACATTTTCTGTGCTCTTCTACACAATCTTGTGTTTATTAACTCCTCTGTACTTTAATAAAGTTGATGCTTGTGATGCTGGCATTCCTCTAGGGAACCTGTGCATCTAAATTGTGTAGGGAACACCTAGGCATCTAACTGAGAACTGTGAATTCCCTTGGATAATGTGGCCTATAAACCTTCCGAGTGGTAGAGTGGTGCGCAGCTATGCAACACTCTTGCGGCGTGTTGACCTCAGCTGGATGCCAGGTGCCTACCGAGACATTCTATCACTCCCATCCTCAGCAAGACAGGGAGAGGAGAAAATAAGATGGAAAAAACCTCATGGGTCAGGCAGTTTAATAAAGCAAAAACAAAGGCCACACTTGGAAGCAAAAGAAAACAAAAGATTTATGCTCTATTTCCCATGAAGTAGAACATAATCAGTAGGTGTTGTGCAGCTACTTCCCATGAAGTAGGGTTTCAGTAAGCATAGTGGGTGCTCTGGAAAACAAACATCATAGTAACAAATGCCTTTCCTCCTCCTTTCTATTAGCTTTTATTGCTGAACAGGTGTCATATGTTATGGAATATTCTTTTGGCCGGTTTGGGGCAGATTTGTGGTTTAGGCCCAGATGGCAACTAAGCACCACATGGCCGCTTGCTAATTCCTCCCTAACCACCCACCCACCCCTCTCCAGCTAAGATAGGAAGGAGAATGGGGAGGAAAAAGTAAAAGCCTGGGAGTTGAGATAGGGAGAGCTTAATAGAACACTTCCCCCAGCCAGCTCCCCCCTTAAATATACTGGGAATGATGTCAGTACGGTATCAAATAACCCATTGGCTGGTTCAGTTCAGCTATTCTGCTTGCGGCCCCTCCCAGCTTCTTATGAAAATTAACTGTATCCTAGCCGAACCCAGGACAGTTAACCTATCCTGGCTACACTCCCTGCCAAGATCTTGCCTACCCCCAGCCTAGTGGTAAGAGGTGAATGTTGGAAAGACAGCCTTGATACTGTGGAAGCACTGCTCAGCAGTAGCCAAAACACCGGTGTGTTACCAATACCTTTCTAGCTACCAATACAGAGCACAGCACTGTGAGGGCTGCTATGTGGAAATTTAACTCCATCTCAGCCAGACCAAATACAGCTGTCAGCTGTGGTTTCAGAATTCTTCCTTTGAGTCATTAGAATGTCACTCTTCTATATCTTACTACCATTCACTGTAATAATTAGGTTTTAATCAAATGTAAATTCGACACTATTTTAAAAATATGTTATCACAAGAAGCCATAAAGTTCCTGACTGTCTGCCAGGAATGCTTAAACGTCAAGCATCTAGTACCTTCTTGGGTATCTATCAAGAACTGTCTTTTTGTTGTGTACGCTTTGATCTGATGAGGATTTGACAATTAACCACAGCAGCATATTACTGATATAAAGCTTTATGTACAACTCTGAAGGGTTTTCATTTTCCTTTCCTGCTTTCTTCTATCACATCATTAGAACATATATACTGTTTTGAATTCTGGAAGTATGAGAATTTTCCTTATAGTCATTTGAATAATAAGAATCTCAGAAGATGCTCTGAATAATAAAATTTGAGAAAACTATAAAATTTTAATAAGAAGGGTGTACAGAACTAAGAGAATGCTTAATAGATAAGGACTCCACATAGAGCAGGCAGCATAGCAGAAAAGGGAAAAAAATCTGAGAATACAGGAAACAAGAGAAACACAACTGTGACTAATACACAAAATAAAGGTACATGCCAATAACTGAATAGTGGTATCTAGAACTTTTATTTCTATAATGATTTATGGAAATAAGATGAAGGGATTCAAGAACTCAGGGAAAAGGAAATTAGTAATACAAGAAGAACTCTTTAAACAGTTTTTACTCATGGGTTTGCCACACCAACAGGAAAGATTATTGTACTTTGCTGTTGATGTATAGCTACAACACTCAAGTGGAAGAAATACCAGTATTTAAAGACTCTTTCAGCTCATTTTTGATGTAGTAACACACAGGTTAAAAACTTCAAAATGGCAAATTCAAGCTAGTTTGTTCAATCCTAAGAGGATGGTGACAAAGCAAGAATGTATAAAGCAATAACATTTAACTTCTAATCAAGATAGATATGCTTCTTTTCTGTTATTTTAAAATAATTTGTTGATACTAATGTTTAATGATGTGCAACAGAGATTAGTTTTATGCCCCAACAATAGAATTATGTGATTTCCATTAAGTGTGTTACTTTGTAATATTAATAATTTGTAATATTTTGAGCAAACAGTTAGCAAAAAGTAAGCTGTTTCATCATTCTGTTTATGTGGGCAATAGTTTTAACTGATGACTTAAATAAAAAATGATTACTTTTTAAAATTAAACAAGCAAAACAATATAAGCAAATGACAAGTTATTTGCTGGGTTTTTTTGTCCCTTTTTATTTTTAATATTCTTGTTTCACTAAGCCTAATAACGAATTCAGTCCATCATAGGTGATTTGATCATCATTTACATTTAAATGACAATTTTCAAATTAATGATTACTAAGTAATGACAAATGTAATGAAGAAATATCAACACATAAATATTTGAATCAGAAGAGAAGTTTCTATATTTACCTATTAGATTTCTTCAATGTTAAAAATGTGAGCAGTCAGAACTTGAAGTCAATGCACATATTTTGACTAATAGCGGCATTCTAAAACACCCTTCTAAATCTAATTCTTCACCTGGACATAAATAGAGATTATTCTATTATAATACAATTCTATACATAATGAGTTTTGGCATAGGACAAAGATAGGATAATACATTTTCTGGTTTTGTTTGGGAAAGAAAATACCATGCTGACATGTGCTATGTATGCTACTGTCCAGTAGGTATTGATTTTTTTTTCAGTTGCTTATAATTCAAGCCAATCAGCGTTCTTGGTATCCTCATTTGAATAAAGAGAGGAAATCTGCAGTGAAATAATGGTTCTTATCCCTTAAAATATCTATCATAAAAATAAGTTACTTTACAGAACTACTACTATATGCTCTGTATTGATGTTTTCTGTTATTCAGCCATTTATAGAACAGAATAGCATCTCTCTTACAAGATCAACTCGTCCAACAGGAAAAATGGATAACTGCAGGACTGCCAGCCCTTCTTCAGTCCTAAACAGCATCTCAAAACTAAGTACAGTTTGGAAAGGATTGCTTGGAGTTTTGTGTAATTATGTTTAAGGAGGAGTAATGTACAATGATTTCACTTTCTCTTTGCAGTCTGCATTTTATTGTTTTTGACACCGAGGTCGCTCATGACATCTTGAAGGTATGGGATGGGCCTATTGAAAGCAGCATACTTCTGAAAGAATGGAGTGGCTCAGCCCTTCCAGAGGATATTCACAGCACTTTCAACTCACTAACATTGCAATTTGACAGTGATTTCTTCATCAGCAAATCCGGCTTCTCCATTCAGTTTTCAAGTATGTAAATATTTCTTCATTGCAAGTACAAATAATTATATACACTATATATATTAATTTTCTCATCTTACAAGTTTATCAGTCATTTAAAAATGAGATTATGTTATTTTAATTGTTTTATGTATTTACGGAAATAGCTATGACTAGGAAGAACTTTTGGATTTGCTTTGAATGTTAAATTTTGTTTTTCTTTATTTTGTACTGCAACCACGTGCCTAGTATTATCTGATTAGCATTTTTTAATAAGTCCAAATAGATTTTTGCATACATAGGTTTTTTCCTGCACTAATAGTTTTAAATGTTCCCACCAGTGCTACTTAATTATACATTATTTTGTGTTTATACTTTGTTGTTTGAGGTTTTTTTTCTCACAACATTGGTAGCATGATGCACCATTTTTATGACCTTAACTACTGTTTATGTATATCATTAAACTGAATCATAAAATATATCTTACCATACTGAAACACATTTAAAAATTTACTGTTAAACTAATCAAATTCTTCTTCAGGTGTAAAGTGAAACCTTTTCTGTATACAGAAGAGCTGTGATCAGTATTGTACAAGTGATTAACATTGTAAAACTTAGTACGTGGAGTTTTTCTATGGTATTATGACTGAAGTGTTAAAAGCTCGAGGGTAGGACTAAAGGAAGACTATGTCATTGACTTTGACTCAGCCGTTGCATCCTTGTATGTCTAAATATAATGTATGGAGTATATTGCTATTCAGGAACATAGGAAAATTATGAATTAATAAAATATGTGGCAGTAGGAGTACTTTTTAAAACCTTCTCTGCAAGTGCTGTCATTCAGAAGTAAAGGGCACAAATAAGCTTTCAGTCAGTATTACTTGCATGCGGAAATATACTTTGGGGGTTTCCTAGTCTCTAAATAATGCATTTTACATTTACTTGTTTGTAGGGGTAAATCATACGTCGCAAATATTCGGGGAGGACGATACGACAATAGTTTTATGTGTACACAAGGCCTTTATTAAGATACAACTGCAGCAGACTGCTGCAGCCCCTACACACTACAAATTCTAAGTGCTAACTGCTAACTAACTGCGCAGCTTCTTCCTTATCACATCTATTTATAGTTTCTAAGTTATCTTACGCATCCTGCTTGGATTGGTTTCAAGTTCACCGTCCTGCCCAGAGATGAGCCGGCTCTCCAATCACCCATTGACACAACCTCTCTGTCTCCTCCTAAATAACACACACCTCCTGCTGCTGACTGACAGCAGGCTTAGCTGGGCTGCTTCCCGGACTGGCCGGGGGGTCACGCCCACACTTGTTTACTTCATTTTGCTTGAATTTTCAGAATGTTGTACCACTCAAACCACAGGCTCTTTCATCAGCCCTAAGACACCTAGTTAAAAGTATCCAAAATGAATTAAAGACAAAGAGCAGAATAAATATTTCTAAAATTTCTGGCCAGTGTGCTATATAATATGCGGCTTTTCATGTTTGAAAAAAGTTAAATTTTACATTTGTGGAAATGAAGGGTTTTTTTACTTTGTTAATGTTAGCAAAGACATTTTGTCTTGTATTGTATGAAAATATTTATAAGTTTATAAACAATTTTTGAGAGGAGGAATATATTTAAGCAGTTACATTTGTCAACATTTTCTTGGACCTTCAGTGGTACTTAGAGTAAGTAGGAGACACTTTAATGCTTTAAGGATAAAGAACTGATTTTGTCATCTTAGTACAATATCTGATGGATGCACTCAGTGGTCATGCTGGCAATTGCAGAGCATGTTTTACTGGAATTAACTGGAATTAGTGATGAAGAACTGAATGCCTCAACTTAAGTAAAGGGAAAATGATACTTAAGTTTCATTCACCTTGCTTGACAAGTGGAATGTTTTGTTAATTTTTTAATTGTAAGGAGTAAAAATACGATTTAAGGTAAATGTTAAGGTAAATGATAAATTATTTAATGATAACAGTCAGAACTTAGTTTCTTTAATTTTCTTGAAGCAATGGTCAGACCACTGTGGCCTTGATCTGTAAAGGATTTAAACTAATTAATCTATGGCTAATTGAGGATCTTTACATGCATTAGTGTTCAAACTCTAGGCCAGTTTATAGCAAAGCTGCACAGAATATTGAAATTTCACTAGTTTAGTAGTTTGTTGTTCGATGAATAAAACAGTCAAGTTGCTTAAACATTTTTTCTGGTGTTTGAAGAAGACGTAGATGTTTTATTACAAGTTCTATGAAGGTAACTGCTCAGGTTTTGTGTCTTTCTCTCTCTTGAAGGATTTTTGATTGTTGCATTTATTAATGGGCGTATTTTACTTAAATTTTTATTACAATCCAAGAAGCAAACTTCAGGTGTAGAACTGCACAGGCTTGGAGAACCTTCAATATTATACACCTCTTACACATGAAACTTCTCTATTGGATTATGCAATTGGGATGAGTATCTACATCAATGAACATCCACTTATGGGATCATACAAAGGGTATACATCTGAGAGTATCGTGTCAAATGAACACCCTAGAGACAAAGCAATAAAGTGCTAACCTTCCACTGGAGAATTTGTTTCACTGTCCTGTGAATGTGCTAATTACTTTCTGTTCTTTGCACTCTAGAATTTAGTCCTTACTCCATCAGCCTGAGAAAGAGGTCCTGTGAAAATATAGCATGAGGTAGATCAGAAAATATCCCCTATAAATTATTTACTGTGGATTGTAAATGTAATTAGAGGTATTTTAACGGAGAAAACATGTTTCTGAAGCTTAAAAAATGTTTGAACACTTAAGTACCTTGTCTTGCCTACTCAGCTCAGCATGTAGAACATGAGGACATGAACTGACAAGAATGATTATGTTAATTGTAATCAGTCTAATGCTTTTCATTAAAACTTAATTACCATTTAATCATGCATAAAAGGACAAAAAATGGAGTTCACTGTACAAATTTGACCTTTACTCTGGGGGTTAAATACATTTAAACTATGCATTACAAGCCAGGGATGTCAACCAGCTCTTCCTGGTCATGATACAAAAAGTGAACACAAGAAAGGTAAAGACAAATTTGGTATTCGGCTTCTTTATTCCACAGAAACAGTTACTGGCAGCAAAAATTTCCTGCCTAAGTTAAGCATTAAAAAATGAAGTTTTCTAACTTAGATTAATTCTGTCCAACATGTATAAGGTCAATGGGATATATTTCCCTCAGAAGTTCCCTTTTGCTATTTATCAGTTGTAGGTCTAGACATACTAACATACACTAAGTCTCAAACTTTTGGACATCTAAGGGCAGGTGAAACAAATCCTACCTGTCTTTTCACAAGTGTCTATTTCCCTTTGAGATACCGTAAGGTATCCTGGCTAGTCTCTATCTGCCACTCCAGAAGGTCACACACCAGTAAGTCTGTGGTCATTATCTTCCAGTCCTGTGCAGATACCATGGATATTGTAAGGCATCTCAACTGAGCCTAGCCACATATGTTGAAGGAGATCAGTCGGCCTTGAATGTTTAATCTTCAGTTATTCTAGACTTCTGATCTCATGCTAATGGATGGTCCATTGCGTTTATTGACTTGGAACTTATTTTATTGAGAGCTTTTTTGTATCTAATTCTACGATTTGTTTACTTGATATTTAACAAAACCCATAGAAGTGGCAGATTATAGGAACAACACTGGCAGTTGCTAGTCATATTATCCTTCTTACAGACTCACTTAGCCCTATTTTAACAATACCTGTTAGTAGTTCTACCCTTACAGTCTAGCCTTTTTCCTTGAACTAAATTCTCAGCTGCTGTAAGTTGGGTTAACTGAATTATTTTCTTAAACTAAATGATGTATTCATACTTCCTCAGCTGATTTCACAGATTTTGCTCCTCAAGGCTATAATACATCAAAGGATTATTCACACTCTTCTTATAATAGAAAAAACTTTTTTTGAAATGTCTGGCTTTTTTACGTTCAGATAAGTCTGATAATTTTCTATGCCTACCTCTGATTCCATGACATGGTTAATTTCTCTTAGCCATTGTATTTGAACAGACAGTTCATCTTTTTTTTGTTAATACAGAAAACTAGCAAAAAGTTAATAATTAAGTAGCAAAGATCTTTTTCCCAATTTCTTTGTTATGTTTCTATCTTATTAGAAGAACTTCAGACACTCATTTTCTTAAAAGCAAAGATATGAAATGAAAGCATTTGTATAGTTGGTTTAGTCCAGTTTTGTTTTTTTCTGTTGTTTGCTTGTTCTCCCAGTATTTTTAAAATTTGCTCTTGAAGTAAATGCAGATATAAGCAGTGACAAATAAAGCTGCCTGACTAAATCCTTATCTTAACGACACAAGTCATCCATTAGGATAATAAGAATAAACAACTTATACCAGCCAGTTAGTTAGAAAAATTATTTGGAAATTATTTGGAAATTATTGTGTCTGATGTTGACACATCTGTTGATATCTTACTTCCTCTGACAAGAGTTCAAGCTTCAGCTGTTCTGTGTTTGGTGGTTTTTAATGACAGTGGGCTTAATCTGACAAATCTGTTTAAGCAGCGATGCCTGCTTCTGTCCGGTTTGTTATAAACAATCCATTTGTTTATTTGTTCATTTACAACATTCTTACAGTAAACATGTCACCTCTCCTGAACTGTTAGAATATGGTTGTCTTGTAAATTGTTCTTTTATTGCTGAGATATCCTTTAATCACTTGCCTAATGGCCTGAACCACTACATTCAAGCAGTATAAGCATTTCCATGACAGAATCTTCATTGCTAGGATTCATCATGCAATTATTCCAGTTTGATTCACAATTAAATTACAAAGTAAAATGTGTCAGCACAAAAATTATATTTTTAAAAGGAATTTACATATGCATAATCACATATCTGCCTTACTACGTAACTAGATTTTGAGTTCAAAGAAAATGAAATCCATTAAGATATCCCTTGTTAAAATAAATAAAAGGACACAAGACTTCAGGATTCCCTTTCAAAGTCTGTAATCTAATAATTTCACAGTTCAGTCTCTTCACTAGCTTTCTGTGATGCTAGAAATGTTGCGTTGCATGCTCACAATAAGATGGTTTCATGTCATAGCATTCCTATCCATCATCTAGTCCATGGCCTGGACAAGGCATCCTCAGCCTCATAAGGGGTACTTCATTTAATTCTGTGGATCGAAGCATAAATTAAACTCATTGGTTACTTTGATGGTTATTTCTACACTTCTAAGATTTTCGTACTTCAGACTTAATGAAAGAGGCTGCGTCGGCGTTTGGGTTTCTTTTTTTTTTTTTTTTTTTTTATTTTTTTTATCATCTCAAACAATCCATTTTCGTACTTCAGACTTAATGAAAGAGCCTGCATCGGGGTTTGGGTTTTTTTTTTTTTTTTTTTTTTTACATTCTTGGACAATACAAGACATGCAAATATGTGGTTGAAGCTACTTTACCCAATTCTTAGTCTGTACATTTACATATATTACATGAGAAAGAATTTAGAGAGCAAACACCATTCTTTCACATTTGGAAATGTTTGTTAGTCTGAGATCCTATGTATAATGTCTCAGCTTTGATATGCCAAAATCCTTCTCAAACCTGCTTATGGAAGCATAATGCACTAAACATGGGAAGCTTGTGCATTGCCTTCAATTTTACAAGCCTAACACCTGCAAGTCTTTATTTTTATAAACATGTGGAGTAGGGAAAAAATAGTGTCTGCAGCACACTACAGCAGATGACTTACATGATTCTTTACCATAGACATGGTGAAAATCATGTTGATGAAGATGATGGTTTGTTGCTTTTGTTTTGTTTTGTGAGTTACAATAGATTACAGGCTAAACAAACTTATAAAAAAAGAAATGTCCTGCAGATGAAAGATAAATTAGGTATAAATCTAACATATTGCTCACAAGGCTACAGATGCATAGTGTGTCACATCTCAAAAATAGTGTCTTATTGATTTTCAGTGAAGTTTTAAATCAACATTGAAAATGTAATTTGGGGGTCATATCCAAAATAAGATCTAAAATAGGATTCTGGAAAGTTAAGTGAGAAACAGAGAGGCTTAACATGGTGGCTGCCAACATATGGAGGTCTGAAAGCTCCCTAACAGTCTGTGGTTTTCCCAGCTGCCCATTCTCCTGACACCTACCTCTAGTTCCATCTTTTGTCTACACAGAAGCCTGTTCCTCTCTGAGCAGATGAGACAGTAAAAGATGGGAAATAGGTACAGTGTTACTTTATAACCCACTGAGTATCACGTGGATTACTGCCTAGAACATATCTGCAAGTTCAGGGTTTTTTCCAGCTTAACGGAATTCAAATTCCCTCTCCTGGCTATGTCATTCTAGACACCTGATTTTTCTCAGTCATTTCTAAAATGTCTGACTATGGAATTTAGTTTGATTTAGCATCCTTTAGTCTAAAGTGTAGCTATTGCTTTCCCTGCTTTACAGCATATTTAATTGTGTTCAACTTCAAGTTTCTGAATTCATCAGGGCTTGGGGTTTTTTTAAGATTGCATATGGAAATGTATACATCACAGCATGAACATGGCCTTTCTCAGAGTATGTTAGCTAGTTAATTGCACACCTATATATTAGCGTAGGAGCTGAGAAGAAAAGAGCCTGTTATAAAAGAAGAGCAATGACAGAAGAACTGGTCATTTTCAATGTCTGGATTACTTATCCGTGCATATAACCTCTAAAACCTAATTTGCACAATACAAATGAAGCAACAGTAGACTTGTAATTTTCCTCTTGGGAAAATTGAGAGGAACCTCTTGGGAACCTTGAGAAGTAAAACAACTTGGAAAGGAGACAAGTTGAAACACTGACAGTCTGTCTAAATGTTCACTTTACTAGGTGACACATCCGTGCCTAAATGTCTGGTGTTCTGCTTAATTAGGATCTAGTGTATTTGGTATGATAAACCCGTTGTTAGTTTCAAATACAAAAATAATTTCTGAGGCTGCAGGAACAAAAGTGTAAAGAACATTTTGGTGCTTATTAAAATTTAGAACTTTGTATATAAGAAATGGAGATGAACAGTGAAATTAATATTAAAAGGCATCAGTCCTTCATAACTGGTGCACACATGACACAGTTAAAATGGGAAAAATTGTTGTTTGCTGAGTTATCGTATTGCATAACCTTTTAAGGAGAAAATTATGATATTCAGAGATTTGTTGAAAAAAGATACTAATTAATGACAGAGACAGGCTTTTGTTCCCATACTTGAAAGAATTATGATTCATAAACATATGCACTAGAGTGATCCATTTTTCAGAGCCATTGTTGTCTGTCAAATAAGAAATAACTTCTCTGAGGTCATGGCCATGCTTTCTTTCCCTTGTGGCCAAGCATACATTTAGTAAACTGCGCTAATATGGGATGTCAGTTAAATTGTCAGAGTGGTGCCTGGGGAATGCTTACAGAGTACTCATTAGCTGTGACAGCCTTTACTTTAATTCTTCGATTGATGCTTATAAGTTCTGGTGGAATAAAGTTCACTGCTGTTAAAACAGCTGTCATGTCTTTTACTTCATTTAGATATAAGAACCATCCCAAGGTATGAGATGTATTATTTTGGAATGGAAGCAAGCTCAAAAAATTATGAATGATAACATGTTAAACAAAGCTTCTGTGTTTGTTTTGTGTTAATTATCACAACCTGTGAATTCTTACATAGAGATGTTTTACAGTTTCTGTGATTTGTCTAAATGACCACCTAGTTGCTAGAACATGCATAAAACCACTTTACCAGTCTAAAATATTTGTTTCTCTTTTTGCATATTCTTTTTCAACCTTTCTGTCTCCTGAAAGTTTACAACACAGGAAAAAAAGAGTTTTCTAGTTGTACAACTTGGTAACTGTTTCCATTTTGCAAATTTTTAGTTGGTCTTCCTGTTTCCTATAGTGGTATACTATTAGGTGTGGATGGAGAGAGTAAATGCAGTTATTAATACATAGATTACCTTCATGTTAAATATTAATGTAAAAGTCGAAATAGAAAAAATGTTAAAAATTCCACCACCACCACCACCCCCCCCCAAAAAAAAAAAAGCAGAGCAGGGAGGATGGAATGTTATCACTAATACACATGTTTTATAGGAGGTATGGAAGAAACTGTTCCCCTCTATTTAAAAAAAATGGAAAGCAATTATCAGGCATAAAGAAAGACTACTATATGTTCTTAGTCTTTTTTGGGACGTAATTTGTAATGCTATTTTAAAGCCCCAGTAGTATGTGCTGTGTACTGCTCAAAATACAGAAAGTCACTGCTTTCCCAGAGAGTGCTGGAGAATGGCACAACCAGATATGATAAGTAACAGTAACATTACCTCATCAGCCAACAAAACTTTTAACAATGGCACATATGCTTTTAATAATTGCATCAGTTTTACTCTAAATGCTCCTCATTTGTCTGATCATTTCTTACAGACATCAGAACAAAATTGCACCTTGAAAAGACATCAGATGTAGAGTTGAGATGGTTATGAATCGGTTTAAGAATGAATCAATTGTCTGAGGTGTGAGCACACATGGAAGTATACATATTTCATAACAGAAAACAAGGCAATAATTCAATATTGATGTTTCACATCATTATTCAAGCATTATCCCTTGCGGTACTGCAGATGAGCAGAAGGGTGAAATAGCATTTTTTAAACATATTCTTTCGTCTGAATTCAAGAATTTTAAACCTGGCTGAATGAAGGTGAGGGAAGTAGTAGAGGACTTACTTGTAGGTGTAAAACAGTATCATTAATGATGATTGTAACACTGGGTTTGTGCCTTCTTATTTTGGCTTTTGCTCACAATTGTGGTAAGTTCTTTGAAAAAGATGTGTTTGGGTGGAGCAGCCTGGAGTGATAGGAAACAGTGCAATTCAGTGATATAGGGACAGTAGCCTCCACAGCCAAAATCCATATCCCAGCTCAGAAGACTGGACACAGGTGAGATATTTTGCTTAGATTCAGTTTGAGCATACTCTGAGAAACAAGCTGAGAAATTTGTTGCTTGCCTCTGAAATGAGCCAACAGCTATTTGATTCAGCTAGCTGGGTAAACATAACATTTCCATGCTGTGGTATATTAAGACTATAAAACAATTGTATTTATATTATGATACTTACCCTATTGCACAAAAGGCATGAAAGTGCATAAAGAAATTTGCTTTGTTAACTAAAACATTAAAGTGAGAAAAGGAGTGACTAGCTCTTTTGATATATTAACTGGACCAAAAGAGAAGGGGGAGAAAAATAATTAGAAGTTTGTGCTTATTTCCCCTCAGGCTGTATTTTACACTGAGAGAACTGGCAGGAAGCCAACACAGTCATGATATATATCATTGGGCAGATTCTCACAAAATAAAGAAACAAAATGCCTTCTTATATTAACTGATGAGTAAATAATGTTGCCTCTGGTTGGAATGCTAATGTAAAAATACTGTGCTTTTAATTATGGATGTTTAATATCTACACCTTAAAGCTTTCAATTCCACATTGCCTTACAGCTTCTATCGCATCAACCTGTAATGATCCCGGGACACCACAGAATGGCACTAGATATGGAGACAGCAGAGAGCCGGGAGACACTACCACCTTTCAGTGTGACCCTGGCTATCAACTTCAAGGACAGGCTAAAATTACTTGTGTGCAACTGAATAACCGATTCTTCTGGCAACCTGATCCTCCTACGTGCATAGGTAATAACATGAAATGTTATGCTCTGTTTAAGATTAATACAGGTCTGATTTCTTGTTCAACTAAAGGGCATGTGATGCTCATGCTGGAGTGATCCTCTTTGCAGAACCCAGATATTTTGTACTTATAATTATGGATTCTCAGCCTAATTCTCAAGATTAAAACTATTTTTGGATACTTTTTTCTCACTCTATTCTATTATTTAAACTTCATACAAGTTTAAAATTGACAAAATCTAAAAGGAATAATTAAAAGAGATGATTTGGTTTAAAAGAAAAATCCT
>NW_010392725.1:16255-24715 GCF_000710305.1 Buceros rhinoceros silvestris
GCTGAAATAGTCTTGTTAGAATGGTTTTCTGTGTAATAATTTAGTTACATAA
This sequence comes from Buceros rhinoceros silvestris, assembly GCF_000710305.1. Taxonomy (NCBI): domain Eukaryota; kingdom Metazoa; phylum Chordata; class Aves; order Bucerotiformes; family Bucerotidae; genus Buceros; species Buceros rhinoceros. The sequence continues at coordinate 16,308 of NW_010392725.1, forward strand.
ACTGTGATCCATTAGTTATTTTGAAAATTTTCTAAATTCTTTCATGGATTTAATACCAGCCTGTGCAATCCCTAGGAAGCTAAAGATATTTTTTTTTCTGAAGCATGATGCTTGTTGGGAAAGGTAGTTGCAGAGAAGGGGTTCCAGGTGACAATGTTGTTGAAAGAAATGAGATTCATTTCTGTAACACCAGGAGATGGTGGGAGATCTTCTCCCTTTGAAATAAGTTTTGATTCATGGTTCCATAGTCCTATATGGCATAAAGGTCTCTCTGAGGTTCTGGTCAGTAGACTAGTAATTACAGGCTTAGAAGTCTTGCTGAAATGTATTTTAAAGTGATCAGTGTAGTTCTTCCAAGATTAATTAACATGTGTGAAAATATTTCTGCTAAGTATAGTAATTTTTAAAATTTTTATTATTCTGTTGCCTATGGTTTTATAATTAAATGAAGATTTATTTTGATCCTACAAAACAGACACAATATGTTTTAGTAGTACTGTTTTAATTAGCATAATGCTTTCTCTTTCTACAAGCCGTTTTGGAGAGGCTTTTTCAAAAACACCAAATCCCCAAACAACCACGCTCCCTTTGTTTCTCTAAAGTGTTTACAGATATTTCAAAATATTGGGAAGTATTCAGGACAATGCAGGATAGTGTCTCTAACTCCATATCATCTAGCAGAATTCTAGCATATAATTTGAACATTGTCTTCTGGATACCTTGTGTGTGATCTATAGACAACCTTTGGGAAAAAAAATACATAATTATTGTTATTCTTCCATATACTCAAGGTGAATTTGAAGGGAAAAACGGATTAAAGCAATCTTTACTGTAGACAGGACAGTATTAGAAGCCTTAAGGTTTCTGTAAAGCCATTATATGTAATTTTAAAAAATTACCTTAAAGTCCTTATTTTAGTATGCTGACATAAATGAAAAATTATTTACATTTAATGACCGTACAACTCAGTATTCTGAACATTATTCAATTTATTCCTCATTGTTTAATGTTTTCTGCTCTATTAGTACTTTATAACTTTGATCATGGTTATCTCAGGCTGCATCATCAGTACAGATATGCAATGTGTGAAACATTTCATGGAACCGTTATTTGAGAATAAAACAAAAAGGAAATAAAAATTAAACAAACAAACAAAGACAGAAACCCAGACCCTGGAACAAAAATAATGACCAAAAGGACAAAACTACAAAAATTTCCAGATACATAAATATACTAAATGCATAAACAAACAAACAAATAAATACATCATGGAGGGAAATAAAAAAAAAATAGTTTGTTTTCATTAATACCATGAGGTGTATCTTTCTGTTAATATTTTCATTTAGGTTAGGAGTGTGGTTTCCAAGTAAATTTACTTGCTCACACTTTAGTTCATGATATTGAAATTTCCTGGAGCTTTTGAATGGAACTAAACTACAAAATGTGTTTGAAGAGTGCATCTGATGTTCTCCAGCCACCAGATAGCATTCAGACTGTTGGACCAGACTAAAAACAGTCCAAAAAATTTGTCTTTAAAAGTTTAATGCATATTCCAAATCCTTAGTACCAACTGTTTGCACTACAAATGTGTTCTTATCAGTCTGCATGACTTGCTAATGTAGATACAACCCAGTTTTGTCTACTGTACTTTTTAGTTAGACTTATGTGGTTATCATCTTTGGAAGTCGTATTCCTTACCTATTTAAAGTAACGTTCAGTTTAGGGTAACTAACTAAATGTATTTGATTTTTTCATTTGTGTCATACCTTTACTGAGTGATTCAAACTGTTTTGAATTTGTTGAACTGTTACAACCGAGGTAAAAACAAAATGCATCCTGAATCCTGCTATTGAGATTTCCCAGTTCTTAAAGTACCTCCAGTATGTAAGAAATACTGCAGCTTGATAGAAATGAGATTAAGTAGCAGCAATAATATACAGGGCTTCCTGTTTATTCCTGTAGAAAGAGCTTTTCCTGTGCTTCTTTTGAATATGAACAGAGCTCATTTCTTTTAAGGAAAATACAAAAATGTTTGCTAGCTGGAAGTGGGAAAGCTCTGGTTTGTGGGTTGTTTTTTTTTTATTATTAGTGTTGTTTTTGGTAAATGTAGAAGGTTTTTTTATTCCTGTTTAATAGCTAATATGTGCTTGTGAATTTGACATGTGACCATATGCCTATTTCTTTTTATATTGTGACAGCTGCATGTGGAGGAAACCTGACAGGCCCAGCAGGAGTTATTTTATCACCTAACTATCCACAGCCTTATCCTCCTGGGAAAGAATGTGACTGGAGAATAAAAGTAAACCCTGACTTTGTTGTTGCCTTGATATTCAAAAGGTACCATTTCTAGATGAATGCCTCTGTTTAAAAGGATTTGAAATGTCACATCTAAAAATGGCATCATCTATCACTTCTTAAAGCTTCTAATTATATTCTCTGGCTAACTCCTGGAGCATACATCTAATACGTGCTATATCATTGCTTCCAAATGATGTTTTGAAAAAAATAGTTATATGGCACTTTTGCTATTGAATATATTCCTGAGCAACAAAACTTTCTGTGATCTATGAAATACAAATCTTTGAAAAACAATGTCGGTTTGTAGAAATGCTTGATTTACGTTGTTGTAACTTGTAGTAGAGAATTGAACTATAGTAGAAATTCTATCTGTAACTCAGTTCATAAAGGTTTTTACAAATACAGGGTAAATACACTTTGCCTGGAGTGCATAGATCAGGAAAAAAGAATTGTCTACTTAGTCAAAAGATAAAAGACGTATAGATAATGTCTCGTAATTTTAAAAGAGTTTTGTTTACTTAATGTTCTATCACCAACCTGTATTTGTTACATATAATTTTTAACTCAAATGGAAGTTCAGGGATGTAGTATATTCATGGGTTCAATTTATCATTTCTATTTGAAGCAAGTGAATAGAATCATCTTACTTGCCCTATCTATGGATGCAAAAGCAAATTTTTTTTCTTTTTTTAATTATCTGTCCTAAGAGTGGTTTTTAAGCTAAGTATGGTAACATTTCTGTTGATTTCAGTGGGATGGTGATGGATTCTAATTCTTTTTGGAAGGCAAGGTAGCATGTTTTGGAAGAGAAGGTGGCATTAAATGCTGTGTAATATTTGCACCTTTTGAAAAACAAACAAACAAACAAACAAAACCCCCCCAAACTCAGCAAAACAAAAATACTCCCATAGTTTCTTTCGGTGACTGATTGCAATGTCTTTTCTAACAAAATACTGATACACAAGAAATTAAAGAATCAAAGCCTAAGGTACTTGAAATTAAATAATAAAGAATATGATAGTTCTGTTCTTCAGGTATTTCATCAAATAACATTAAGGGATGAGAATAGTTCTCCACTAATTACATTCTTGAAAATGTCATGACAGTTGTGGTAAGCAGCATATTTCTGTGGACTGCCTAAATAATCAGCTCAAATGCTCCATTTCAAGATGAAAGAAACTTATTAGTATTCAGGTTTGTTTATGAATTCTATTTTATAGTAAAAGTATGAGCAATGCAGTGGATTTTACAGTTTAGGTTATACTTCCAGTACATTTTATAAATAATTGCAGTCCACTAATATACACAGGACTGCCTAAGTCTTTCCTAAATTTTATATTCTGTGCGAAAAGTTCTTGAATTCTGCAGACAGAAATCTTACTTAGGAATCTGAAAGTAAAGGATAAGCCATAGTTTCCCAGGTTTTTAGCAATACCTTTTACAAAATTATCTATGTCGGAGAATATTCTTGACAACTCATAGATCTTGTCTGATGGTGTTACAGGGCCTTTTAAGGTACAGATTGTTAATGTTGTAAATGTTTTTAGAAATCAGAGAAAAAAAGGAAAATTGGAATGCCAATTAAGGAAGGGAAAACCAACACTGTTATCTGTATACACACAGGAATCAAACCGACAAAACTGAAAGCTTTGACTACTTTTCTTTTCTAATAAATACTGGATTTTTAGTATAAATGGGTTCATAGTTAATGAAAAAATGTGCGAATGCATGCTGGTTACATTGTAATACAGAAGCAAATTGGAAGGTTTTACAAATATATTTAATGTTAGAACACAAATAACATCATGCACTGTCAATCCCCAGCTCTGCCCCAATTAATATGAAATCAGTGGTGAAATGACTTTACCTGTGCAATCCTTCCAATATTTTCCTTGATTTTTAGAATAGGAATAGGAATAGGAATAGGAATAGAATAGAATAGAATAGAATAGAATAGAATAGAATAGAATAGAATAGAATAGAATAGAATAATTTCAATAGGAAGGGCCCTACAATGATCATCTAGTCCAACTGCCTGACCAATTCAGGGCTGACCAGAAGTTAAAGTATATTATTAGGGCAGGGTGCAAATGCCTCTTAAACACTGACAATCTTGGGGCCTCGACCACCTCTCTGTTCCACTGTCTAACCACACTTTCAGTAAAGAAAACCTTCCTAATGTCCAGTGAAAAGCTTCCTAATATCCGGTCTAAACTTTCCTTAGCACCACTGAACCATTTCCACACATCCTATCACTGAATACAAGGCAGAAGAGATCAGCACCTCCCTTTCCACTTCCTCTCCTCAGGAAGCTGCAGAGATGAATAAGATTGTCCCTCATCCTTCTCTTCTCCAAGCCAGATAAGCCCTAAGTCCTTAGCTGGTGCTCGTAGAACATGCCTTCCATCCCTTTTACCAGCTTTGTTGCCCCCCTCTGGCTGCATTCAAGGACGTTTGCATCCTTCTTAAATTGTAGGGCCCAGAACTGCACACAGCACTCAAGGTGAGGCTGCACCAACACTGAATACAGTGGGATAATCGCCTCTTTTGACCAGCTGGTTATACTGTGTTTGATGCACCCCAGGATGCGGTTTGCCCTCTTGGCTGCCAGGCTGACTCCTTTTGAGCCTGCTGTTGACCAAGATCTCCTTCTGCAGCAGTGCTCTCCAGCCGCTCCTATCTCAATTCATACTTGTGCCTGGCATTACTCCCAGGTGCAAAATCTGTCATATGGACTTGTTAAATTTCATCCCATTAATCATAGCCCAATGCTTCAATCTACCTAGATTCCTCTGCAAGCCTCTTGTTCCTCGAGAGAGTCAACAGGAACTTGCAGTTCAGAATCATCAGCAAATTGACTAATGGTGCATTCGACTTTGGCCTTCAGATCATTGATAAAAACATTGAATAGAACTGGCCCTAGATCTGAGCTCTGAGGAATACCACTGGTGACTGGTCACCAGCCAGATGTAACTCCATTACCTATAATCCTTTGAGCTCAGCCATTCAACCTATTCTTCACCCAGCGCACTCTCTACCTGCCTATCTCACAGCTGGACAACTCATCCAGAAGGGTGCAGTGAAAAACAATACCAAAAGTCTTACTAAAATCCAGAAAATGACATCTACTACCTTCCCTTCATCTACTATGCGGGTGACCTTATTTGTAGAAGGATATCAAATTACTTAAACAGGATTTTTCCTTTGTGAATCTGTGATGGCTGTGCCCGATGATTTAATTGTTCTTTAAATTCCTTTCAATAGCATCCAGTATAATCTTCTCCATAATTTTTCCATGAACTGAGGGTAGACCAACAGGTCTGTAGTTACCTCTGTCTTCCCTCACACACTTCTTAAAAATTGCAATTACATTGACTAGCTTTAAGTCAGCAGGGACCTCCCAAGATCTTCGGTAGGTGACTGAGAAGGAGAAAGTTTCTTTCACTTATGCAAAATCTACTTTCTTAACGTACCATTTTCTGTTCATTTTATCTAACATTTTTCATTCTTAGGGAGTATGCTATAGCTAAGATACACACTATTATCAAGGAACTGGTTTTGACAAGGCAGTAGATCTGCACAGGAGGAGAATATGGGCTGAGAATAGAAATATACAATATATTTTGCCAAATGTGTGTTGGCTACAGAAAGACTGAAAACCATCGCCCTAAAAAATTTTAAATTTACTTTACTTTTCCTTCGTTTTGGTCTAGTGAACCATATTTCTTTCAACTTTTCTAACTCAAAAATTTAACTAAATTTAACTAAAATTTATCTGTCTTAGCCAAAATTTCAAAACATTTTCCTGGCTTCTCTTGCCTCTTGAAAATAAGGCATAAAATATTAGTCACTATATGAAGCCATTTCCATTTGATATTACTTAGGAAAATGTTTTCTGGTGATATCTTAGATAAAGATATTCTTCCTTTTTTTTTTCTGACATAATTTGGAAAGGTTTGTGTCTAAGAGTGATGTAATAGCAAGAAAAACAGCTCACTATCACACTTGCGAAAAGCCAAATATTTATTTATTTTGTTTTACAAAGATAATTAGGAAAAAACCCAAACACTCACTTGACTGAGTCCTTGCCTGCTTTTCTTAATGTAATTTTACTTTTCTTGTTGATCCTTTTATCAAGCTCTGTATAAATTTCTCATATAAATGCCTATGTTTTTACCTTTATGTTGTCTCAAAACTCATCTCAATTTAATTCCTCTGAAAGACATTCCATTTGTACTATCTTCATAATTACTTTGTATAAACATAAATGTCATCAGATATGACATAACATAGATGATTTAATGATAATAATAGTTCACTTTTATTTATCATAATTCTCTGATATGCTTTGGGTGTGAATAAAGGCAAGTTCCAAAATAGTGGTCTTTCCATACGAAAGCATCTTGTTTCTAAAATGGTAAATTTATGTTTGCAATGAGTGGGTGTAATATCATCCAGTTTAGCCAACTAAAAGATGGACTTTTAATTTAAACTGGTAGTCTGGATCATTCCTGTGGTCACTGTAAGTGGCAGAGTTTCTGCAGTAGGTGATTCACTTCATCTTGAGAAAGGTGTTTAAGAGATGTGAGAGGATATGGTGCTTTTTCATTGGCTGTAAACGGTGCCTACGTTATGACCTGATAGTCTGCATTTTAGTAAAGGTAGTAAATTCTCACTGTGAATCATACTTAAAAACCATTTTATTTCTGGAGAAGAGAGTGTATTATGCAGAATATTGGCAGCCACAGTGACAGTAGTGTTTAACTCATGAAAAACAAATGAAGACTTAATTAACTTTTTTCTTTATTTTCAGTTTCAATATGGAACCCAGTTATGATTTTCTACATATTTATGAAGGGGAAGATTCCAACAGTCCTTTAATTGGCAGTTTTCAAGGCTCACAGGCACCTGAAAGAATAGAGAGCAATGGTAACAGTCTGTTTCTGGCTTTTCGCAGTGATGCTTCTGTTGGACTGTCAGGATTTGCCATTGACTATAAAGGTACTGTTCTCACCATAATCTGTGGAAACATAAAGGGAAAGAAATGCTATTTAGTATTTACTGAGATTCAAATCTGTTAACTTCTAGATGTGCTCATATGGAACTGCCAAATACCTCTTTGCATTGATGTAGGTTTTAAAAACTATTTTCTGTAAATATGTGGAGGAACACAGAAGTCCTCTCATGAAATCTCTTTCACATTACTTATGCACATTTTCATCTTGCAGAAAAAAAGGTGGAAATATCGAAAGTGGCATTTGGAAAAGAGCTGTAGAATAATGGAATTGTCTTACCCACTTAGAATACATGACTGATGCTGCTCCCATGCTGATACATACTAATACATTTTCCTTTCCACTTTATTGTTTAATATACATATGCATGTTTGAATGACTACTGCAGGACAATATCTGCATTTTTTGGAGGGAACCTATTGCTACCAGAGAATGGGCTACACTGTTTATTAAAGACACACATTCACTTCAAATGCTGATTTCCTTTCTGGCCGCAGATGCTGGCTCTGGCTTAACTGTGACCTCTGCTGAGATTTACCAAGCTGTTTTTCATCATCAGAGGTATTGCCTCAGCTTTTTATTCTTGACGATGGAAGCAAACCACGTTAATGTACACGTCAAAAATGAAGGAACAAAAATATCTAAACAATATAGAAATAACATACCAATGAAAGGAAGGGAGGTTAAAAAGAAATATTAAATAATTGTTATATTTAGTCTTCATCTTTCATCCAGCATCCTGCATTACTCTCCATGTTGACAAGGCTTTTCTTCCCAAAGTAATTGTCATATTCCAATATAGTCTGTTTGTTCCTATCTAAACTTGAAACAAAATATCAATAAAATGGGAAAACATTTTGTACCAGGAAGTATTTTTGGCCTACAAGGTAAGAAGATGGCAAGTTGAGCAAAAGGAGATAAAGATAAAAAGGTGCCAGTTGAAAATGTGCATATACATTTTTGCTCTATGTGTATTTTTTGTTCTCAGCATAGTCTGATATGTGTGCCTATATGCATCTGGCAGTTAAATGAAATAAAAAGAAAATTAAAATATAACATATAAAATCAAACAGTATATCTAAAAATTTTATATTT
>NW_010392726.1:0-4003 GCF_000710305.1 Buceros rhinoceros silvestris
CCGGCTGGAATGCCGCCCGGGTGTCCGAGGGCAAAGTCAGCAGCTTTCTGCAAGGGGTCTCGCCCCCGAGAATGGGAAACCGACTGGGTGAGAACCTGGAGCCACCACATCCGCCCTCTCCAGCAGTGTCCCAAGCCGCGACATCGACCCGTTCGGAGCTGGGGGGTCTCAGCTGCGCCTGTTACGGTTTCACATTGTCCCACCGCGTAGCGTTTCACTCGCGGTCTGGTCCCGGTGCTTTGTAGCCTCAAACGAGGGGGATCCTAGAAGATGTATTTGCTGCGTGATGGCGCTGAGGTGTAAAAGCCAGGTGAGTTTTGCTCCCATGCCCTTTGCCCAGAAAGCTGGGAGCGACCCTTCTCCCCCGCTGCAATGCAAGTGTCACGGCGATCGCCCGGTGACGGTGACGGTTCGGGGGCACTGGCGCAGTGTTCAGCGGCTCCCACGGCACAGCCGCGCACAGGGGTAGCTCTGGCAGTCTCTGCTACATCCAGACTCGCTTTTTGCTGCTGAAAAAAAAATATGGGAAGAAATAAACTTTTCAGCTGCTTTATATAACACCTCCTTTGTGTTAGTCAAAGCAGTGTTCAGCTGCTCCCACGGCACAGCCGCGCACAGGGGTAGCTCTGGCAGTCTCTGCTACATCCAGACTCGCTTTTTGCTGCTGAAAAAAAAATATGGGAAGAAATAAACTTTTCAGCTGCTTTATATAACACCTCCTTTGTGTTAGTCAAAATTGCATTAGAATAACCCGGACGCGTGTGAGGACTCGATCTGTGCTGCTGAGAGATCTCAGCCACCTCTCTGTGACTGTAACTCAGCATTACAGCATCTCCATTGTGCCGCGAGGGAAGATAGTCTTATGGCTTGAAGAGACCCAAAGATGTCTGTATACGCCGTGTGTTTGCGTGGTAAAAAATCCGTCCTTCAGAGTCTGGAGTGTCTCTGGAGAAGGCTGTCCAGACAGAGCCCAGAACTTCTCCCTGCATTATGGTGCACCCTGTTCATAACCACTAACGAAAATGTGAGTGTCAAAGCTCTGGAAGGGGGATTCTTTTTGGCAGATGTCGGCCAGGTGGGCGTACAGAAATGACACGAAATGCACCACAGCTGTTGTAACGGTGTAGGATCCTGGGAGCAGGATTAGCCAGCCGGTCACACACACCACATAGTCAGTAATTGGTAAGATTTCAAATGGTAGTGTGGGTGTTTGGGAGCAACTAATGTGTTTTGAACACGATGGCTTGTTAGCCTACGCCAGGATGGGCAGATGCTACTCAAGTAGTATCGACTGTGTATAGTCCGGGAGGTGCCTCTGGGGTTCTGGTTTGCTCATACCTGCTGTAGCTGCTGACGAGCTGCTGCTGCTGTTATGTGGGAGCTCCAGGGTGTCTCTTGGTGGTGAGAATTGTGGTGGTTTGACCAGAAAAGTTAGCTGAGTGGGCTTGGGCTGGGGAACAGAAAGTCCGGGAGGAGTGTCTGGCCATGTAGACCATGGCACAGGACAGGTGTGTCCTGTTCGTGCCCCGTGCGAGAAATGCCTGACTGAAAAAACCTTTGGGGAGGGCAGAGAACTTGCAGAGGAGCTCCCTGCTTTGCCTCTTTGCATGGAGAAGGTGCTGGTGGGGGCAGGCGCTGCCACTGTGACTGCACATCTCCGTCCCTGCTCTGTGTGGGCTCTGCCACCCTTAGAATTTCTACAGGGGCGATGATCTACCTGCTGAGAGGTTTCCTCCAGGCTCCCTGCCACTGCAGGCACATCTCCGTCCCTGCTCTGTGTGGGCTCTGCCACCCTTAGAATTTCTACAGGGGCGATGATCTACCTGCTGAGAGGTTTCCTCCAGGCTTCCAGGAGCACATCACACACAGCTCCTCTGCTCTGCCGTGGGTCCTCCTCCATGTATCCCCTGTGGCCTTGTCTTCCTTCTCTACAGTGAGGACTGCAGGGCAGTACATAAGGCAAGGGACGGACCCTCCTGTCCTTCCCAGGAGGGCTGGGGACAGGGATCACCCCAGCAGGTAGCACTGCTGCATCCGTCAGGTCCCCTGAAGGTTCCGTGAAGGTAGCTGAGAGATCTTGTTCTTGCGCTGTAGGAGATGCGCTGGGATCGTTTCTCTGCACCTCTTGAGCTCTGCCCTGTTCATATTTCTCCTGATTTTACTTTTAGAGAGAAAAATCGTCTCCTGAGATGCTCCGCAAGCCCGAGTGGCCACTGATGTAGATTTATGATGTGTGGCTGGAGCGCGTGTGTGTGCGTTGGACTGTCCTACTGAGCGGGGAGCATCGTTGGTTTGCTGTCGTAGTAACGTGATTGAAGCAGAAGGTGCAAGCTCCTCAGATTCGTAAATTAAAATCTCTGCAGAGCGGCTCAGGGGAGTCTCCTGTCCCAGGAGAATCTACTAAGGTCCATGCAGTCTGGTGCGTGCTAGGGCTTTTAAGGAGCTTCTTGCAAAATAAAGGCGTAGTCGCTCTGTGCTGGTGTTGTCGCGAGCATTCACGATGCTGCCAGCTTTGGTCTCTGAGCTCTTGTCTTCTCCTGAGACAGTTGCAGTGAACTGTGTGCTGGTTCTGTGCACAGCACCCGGGAGGTGCCCGTGGCTCAGTGATGCTGCTTGGACCAAAGCTGAAGCGTTCGTGTGCGAGATCGCTGTTGTACCGTGTTCCTTCCTACCTGTGCTTTTTTGCCTTGCAGTTCCTGGGACACCAGTGCTCGAGGTGGGGATGACGCAGCTGTCCTTGAGTCGTGACCTTGGTGCTGCCCCTCCGCTGACAGCTCCCAGACTGCTGTGGTTTGGGCTGGTGCAGGTTCTGCTCCGGGTCCTGGCCTGCGTGGTGGCTGGCACATGCTCCTTGGCTTCCTTAGCACGCTTTCAAGGGCATAGATGAACCAAAACCTTTGGAACAGAGAGGTGGGAGAAACTCCATCCCTGGCCCCATCCCAGCTCAGGTTGGCCCTTGGGGCTCTGAGCACCCTGCTCTGGGTGCAGATGTCCCTGGTCCCTGCAGGGGGTTGGACTGGAGGAGCTTTGAAGGTCCCTTCACACCCAAAGCATTCTGTGGTTCTGTGAAATGACGTCTCTTTGTCTCGCTGCCTTGACACCACAGAACAATCCTGGCACACCGCATGTGGCAATGAAGGAAATCTTTTCCTGCAGCTCTGCTGAGCGTTACTCAGGCCTGCAGCTTTTCTTTGGAGCACATCAGCAAACAGACATGAGCCTTTTGCTGGGTGTTCCAGAACCATCTCTCCTTGCTGTAGTTAGCACAAGAAATATTTGAGTCAAGCGTGTGCTTCATCTTACTCAGTTTCAGGACTTTGGTATCTAGCCCAAGACACCCCACAGAGGTGGCAACTTGGTCTCACTCCAGCTCTGCTGACTAGAGGGGGATAGAGAGTGGGTTTCAACGAGGCCAGGAAGTGTTAATGGGTAACTTGCACTGTCAAAATGCCGAGGTACGTGAATGTGCTCCTTATCACAGGTTTCTTCCTGCATGAGTGATTTTTTGGCTTAGATCAGAGTTCTTCATGGAACCTAAATTCCTTTTTCTGCTTGTGGATTTTCCTGTGAGAGGTATGAACTCGCTCATGCTTTGATTACCTTGTTCTTTTAACTTCCTCCTGCTCTGTCCTCTCCTGTCCAAGCAGTCTGTGGGGTCTTTGACTTTAGGATCCATTGCTGACATCCAATTTCCCTTCCCTTCTTGAGAGAGAGAATTTAGAATTTTACAATTTAAGATTAAAATTTCATAGCTACCATCTCCCACATAGATATTTCAGAAAACTAATTTTTGTCAGGGTATTGTTACTATTAGGTTTAAACAACGTAGGTGTCAGCAGTCTTTGATGAGTGAGCGGTGGATGTGCTGGCGATGTTCCCCTCCCTGCTTAGCGAGAGAGCGGGATTGCTGCTGTAGGAGGACGTAGGTCCTAGTGATGCAGGAGATCTCTTCTCTCCTGTTTTCCTGAGATGCAGCACTGTCAGATGCTGTCACAACAGATTC
>NW_010392726.1:4074-10764 GCF_000710305.1 Buceros rhinoceros silvestris
CTTTCACAACAGTGTCCTGCTGCGACTCCTCTGGGCTTCTGAAGGAACACGAGAAGGTGGTGGGTGTTCGTTATTTTTCCATGGAAGGCTCCTGAACAGCCCAGGTTTTCCTTAGCTTGCTGCCGTGCTCTACATGGAGTTATCTCAGGTCTCCTGTGGATCTGAGAGTTGCAGTGCACATTTCTTCACTCATTTCCATGTCACCTCGGTGGATTGCATAAATTTGTGTTCATCCGTTTCTCATAGCTGCTAGTGTGAATCAAGGCCCCTTTTATCCTGTTGATGTGAGTGTCCCAGAGATGCGAAGGCTGTTCCATGCTCATCACATCGTAATTGAGAGCTCTGTTATTTGGCGGCTTTCCTCCTTCTAGCAAATGTGTGTCTGGGCTGTTGTGCTTCTTCAAAATCTCCGTTTCTCTCCACACCTAAGTCCAGCTTTGACCCCTAAAGCACAGTGAGTACTGAAAAATGCCCCAGAAGGGCCGTCGCAGCCTGAACTGTGCTACCTCCTCCCACCACCTGCACTCCTGGAGTCCTGCTGGAGAAGCGGCCGCAGAAGATGGTGGTGCTTCCTCTGAGGCAGCGGCTGTCTTGTCTGTCCTGGTTAGCCTCAGGAGCGCAGCCTGCCGAGGCTCCGCTCCCTGGCTGATGTCCTTTTGTTAAACCGAGCTGTGCTGGCTGTGTAACCTCTCTCCAGATGAGTCAGGGCTAAACCTGTCGTGTCAGCTGGTTACCTCTCGGTGCTACCTGCTCATTTGTGCGCAGCTTCTGCAGCGTCACGCACTCCGGGTTACAGCTCATCGGCCCGCCTGTCTGCGAGGCACCTTGTACTTCACCTCATTTACGTGAAACAAGCTTTCTTTTTTATCTCTGAGCAGTTAATCTGTCCTGAGGTGTCTCTGCTCAGAGCCCAGCCGAAGGGTTTTCTTCCCAATGCCGTCAGGCAGCTTGGTGGGACTTAAACTGCATTGGCTGTGAGAGCGGAGGCAAAACTGAGCTGAGAGAAGAGTACGGTCGTGTTAATACAGTGGGTCAATAAAAGAAATAGATGAGTAGAGCAGGTACCACCAGTTTGAATTTTGCTCTGACTTTCTTTTGATCAAGTCAGCGGGTAGCCAAGGAGAGGGGGTACATGGCACATTAACAGGAGGGCAGATGCTGGTAAACCGGGGTGACTGTGAGCCCTGTGAGGGCAGAGGAGGAACACAAGGCTTGGCAAGGGGTGACCGGGCATAAGGAGCTGGCATGGCCAGCAGCGTCCCCTTGGCAAGGGGCACGTGCAGACATCTGTGGGAGATCAGCGGAGCCGCAGCCAAGGAGAAGCCGATGGCACTTGGGAAGCAGGACCTTAGAAGGGAACCACTGAGATAATAAGCAAAAAAATCAGTCTGAAGATTGCAGTGTAATTGGCTGGAAAACCCCCGTCGTGCAGTGCCCTGTGCAGGCGTCACTGCCTGATCAGCCATCGCTAGATAGCTGTGACCAAACGTCCAGGTCCGTTTGCTCTTCGCTCGGCCAGCAGCAACCAAGGGCGGTGGAGTGGAGCAGCAGCGACAGAGCGGCAGGCGCAGCCTGGGCTGGGCACCAGCGTTTTGGAGGAGCTCCGCGCTCCTCAACTGTGCTTCTGACCCACGAGGAGAGGGCTGGTTCTCGCCCGTGCTCTGGGAGCTCTGGCGCTTGAGGTCCTACCCTCCTGCCTCATCTGCCTGGGGAAATGGGAGAGTGAGGTTAGAGACTCTGCAGCAGCGTCACACTCTGCTCTTATGCTGAGTGACACTGTTCTCGCTATGGGACGAGGAGGGGTGGAGGGGCAGTGCTCCCCTCAGGCTCTGTGTTAACCATTTGCAGTTTGGGGCTTAGGAAGTGCTCGGAACTGATGTTTTGAGCCTGTGGCTTGCTGAGGGTGAAGCGTTGGTTCAGATTTTCAGGCAGACAGATCAGCTTCAGGCATTGGCAGGGAGATGAATGAAGAATGAGATGAACTAACATGCTCTTGGAGCTTTTGAACTAGTTACAGACTAAATTATATCATCATAGTTCAGCATTTTTTGTGTAAATCATCCTGTTTTCTCACTGATCCTTTACCCAAGCACTTGCTCGTTATTATTTCTACTACATGGAATGACTCGTGATGCACAAGAGAAGCTTCAAAATCTTTTCCCAAGGATGTAAGTGCCCTTTGTGAATGGTGTTGATGATGCCTTGCAAGGACAGATGTTTCCATGGGAAGCCCTGGAGTCCCAGAAGTCTCATTGGAAGAGAACTTGGAAGTCTGGAGCCCAGCCATCTGGGCTGAGCCTTAACCACCTCTAACATGGAGTGCAGCAGTAGCTCAGGAGTGCTCTTGCAGCTGGACAGCCTGATGTTAGAACTGTACAATCATTTAGGGTGGAACAGACCCTTAAGCTCCTCGAGTCCGACAGTTCCCCCAGCATTGCCAGGTCACCACTAAACCATGTCCCTCAGCACCACATTGATACGTCTGTTAAACCCCTCCAGGGATGGGGACACCACCACTGCCCTGGAGATGCCACACTCCAGTTCCCAACTTTACGTTTGTGTGTTGCCCCAGGACCAAGTCCTGCTTTTTGCCCGGACAGAAAGATAGTGGGTGCAGAGAATGTCTGTGAGGCGCTTGTCCTGTATGGGTGACCCATGACGGTCACCCCTTCGTTCTTCCTAGTGGGGATTGTGTTCTAACTGTGCAGCTCCCCGCTGTGACTGAGCCTCTGCGTGACCATCTCGGGGGGTCTTAGGTGCTGAGAAAGATAGCTTGGGCAGCTGCCACCCCAGGCTGGTGTCTGAGGGCACAGCCTGGTACTAGACAGGCAAGGATCTGGAAAAGGAAACAACCTCGACATGGTGTGTTCGCTGTCATGACGCGGAAGGTTAAACCTCGCTTCTCGCACGGCTCCAGCTGCACTGCTCCAAAGCATTTTGCATTTGGCTGAGCTGAAATTTAGTCCCAGGGAGATTAAATTACTCTTTCTTCATCGTTCATATTGATTCGCTGTTGCTGGCTGTGGATGACAAATGGACTTCCCACTCCTTCCAGCTCTAGTCGCTCTGGGAGGTAGATTGTTGCTTTGTTAATCTCTTCCCCTTTGGGAGGAGGCGTGTAAAAGCAGTGGGGGAGGATCCTGGCTACACAAGTTGAGATATGCTGGTGCATCACGTAGCAAAGCAGAAGGTTGCTTTGGAGGTCAAAGCCAGTTTCCACTTAGATGTTTCATGGCTGTTACGAGCGTAGCTTTTCGTGGCAGCTTGAACTGGAGTGGCTGTTCTGAGGCTGAGCACCACCTCTGGAGGAGGGGGAGGACAGTGAACGTGTGATGCCTTGGTATGGAGTGTCTTCTCCATTGCAGCAAGTCTTTGTCTCCTCCCCCAAGAGATGCTGCTGTGCTTGCAGACTGAGGGATCTTGGCTCTGGGTTTTGTGGGCTTGGGAGGTGGGTGGCTGTTTGATCTCACTGTTTGCGAACCTCCACCCTGGACTGTCCGTTGGCAA
Organism: Buceros rhinoceros silvestris; assembly: GCF_000710305.1. NCBI lineage: Eukaryota > Metazoa > Chordata > Aves > Bucerotiformes > Bucerotidae > Buceros > Buceros rhinoceros. Next base: position 7,582 of record NW_010392726.1, read on the forward strand.
ATAACAGCCTGGTTGTGGTGCTGCAGATCTTGGAGAGATTGGTCCACAAATCTGAGGAAAATGGATGGCTGGGGAAAAGCTCCCTCGAGACTCAGGTCTGTTGGGTACAGGAGAACAAGCACAGCAGCAGGATGTTACAGATGTCCTGGCAACAGGAGACTGGGGACTGTGTTTACTGTATACCAGGGAATGCACGTCAATACCAAGGATTCCGTTCCTGTGTGGGTTGCAAGCAGAAAGCTTTTCCCTGGTCGGAATATTCATAGGTTTTCTCTCTTGTGTAGGCCCTGATGTGTGAGAAGGGTTGAGCTCACCCTGCCTGGTTGATTCTTAATATATTTCAGTAAAATATCAGTCATCCATGAGACCCGAATCCATCAGAGAACTAGGAGCTGCTTTTGTGGGGTGTGGTGGGGCTTTCTCAAATCAGGTTGTCCAGCAATCCAGATGCTGACATGGTTGATGCTTGAGAACTTAGGGTTAAGGTAGATAAAATGGATATTAGCATTAACGGCTGAGCTGTGGTAGCTCACAGGTAGGAGCATTCCGAACCAGAGCAGGAACAGCTAAACAGGGAAGGTAAAGGCTAGAATAGCCCTGAGCTTGTAGTCCAGCTCCGGATCCCCCTTCGGCCGGGGAAAACCGAGGAGTCTGACCAGGAAGCCCCACTGCTATGGCAGCATGTTTACATTGGTGTCACCTGAAGCTGCAGGAAAACGGGATGTTGGTGTTGAACTGTCCCTTTGTTCCTTGGCCTTTAACCACTACCATATCTTTCTTTCTCTCCTCTGCTGCCGTCTGTGATGCTCGGATACGCAGAGCGGCAAGGGCTTTTGGAGAATATCTTTCACAAAACCATCCCGAAGGTAGAAACGGCTCAGGTAAGAGAACTGACACACCTTGTTTATGTCCCTGTGTACATGTACCTGTTTGTTAATAGGCCTTAAAACGACAGTGCCTTTATTTATCATAAAGGGTCAGTGTGAGCTCTCAGCAGCAGCGGGGCAGGAGGAGTCACCCTGTGAAGCCCTTGAGGAGAAAAGGCAGTTTGGTGACTCCGGGGTTGGGTGGGCTATGGGGACGAGTTCAGTTTTAGTGGACAAGGGTCCTGTCATAAATTGACCCCTAGAGCTGATGTCCTTGGAGGAAGCTGCAGCGGGGAAGTGAAAGACTGCACTGCACAAGGCTTCTGCACTGGTTTGTCACTCCTAGGTCTTGCTTTCACTGGGGAGTAAAAAAAGGTGAGTTACAGTGTGTTAACTGCCGTGCTGTGTGTGTGTGCAGCAATCTGCCTTTGCTGGCAAGGGTAATGTCTGATTTATTCCCAGGGTTTGCTTCAACAGGGGTTAAAATGAGATTGGCCTTGATAAGGTGAGGACAGCAGCGTGTGCTGGTTAATGAGTTAATGCTTTGGGCGCAGATACTATCCCCGTCAGCTCTGAGTTCTGCCTGGTGGGCAGGAGAGCAGGAGAGAAACTCGCTTGACTTCCAACAGAGCTGTGCCTTCTCTGTGAGGAAAGCAAGCATGTTGCAGACAATAAATTCACTGCAAAACCTGTAGAAAATCCTGTGGAATCCACAGCAAATCCTGTGTGAACAAGTAGGAGATTGTTCCATAGCGTGGAACTGCTTTGCAGGGGATAACGTCATTAAATAGAGGGTGATGTAGAGTGATGTTATTACTTCATGTAAACTGTGTCTAAACCTCTACAGGCAGCAAATGCCTCTTGCTGAAAGAGCAAGCCCGGCCACACCGGTCTCTGACAGCCCACTGAGTGAGACCCTCCTTGGATTTCTTCTGATGCCCTTCAAGGTGTCCTTGGCTGAGTGGTGCTAACTTTAGGAATGGAAGGGCTTTAAAACAATGTACTGCAGTTTTCCCTGATTTTTTTTTTTCTTTTTGGGCATGAGAAACTCAGGTGACAAATTAAACACATTACTTACAGTGTTTGGTCTAAGGACAGCCCGTGGTGGAGGGAAGGAAGGGTGGAAAACGGCTGAGGTTTAATGCAGCTGAGACGAGGTGTCTGTGAGGCAGAGGGAAGGAAGGGGCTGGACAGACAGCACAGAGACAGGCTGGGCAGCTCTGAGGAGGCTTCCTGGCATGGCAAAAGCTTCGTTTATCTTGGCCAGTTTGGCAGCAGCTTCTGTCAGCTGCAGTCTCTGCTGGTCCTCTTCTGCAGCCCCCCTCCCCAGTTTTCAACTGGGAGGAGCGGTGTCTCCTGCTCCCTTTGTAGCGTCCTCGTAGTACCTGTGGGGTCACGGTCAGGCCAGGCAGAGCATCTCTGAGGGAGAGGAGGGGAAATTGCAGATCCATTCAGGTGCCCGAGACCTGGGGAGCCCTGGTCGGAGCCAAGGAGCAGGAGCCTCTCTGACAGGCGCTCACAAGGCTGTTGGTTTAGCTTTAGGGGTGCTCCTGGGTGCTTGTTCCTCTCCCTGGCTGTAGATACTGAGAACATGGAAATGGGGCTGATTCGACTCCTGGATAATGTGCTGCTCTCAGGCTTCCCAGACCGGTGGCCCTCTCTGTGCTGGTAACATACCCATAAGCTCTCCAGGGAAGCCTTCTCATACCCTCTGCCCTCTTGGTGTATCAGGCTTGAGATCGTATTTGAATCCAAGCAAATAAGTTGCCGCAGGTAAGATTCAAGCAGCAAGATATACCATGTACTTAAGGAATGACTTGGAAATAAATACAGTTCCCTAGAAATGACTCTAAATGTTTCTGGAAGAGCTAAAAAAAGAGTCATCATTTTTTAAGTCACCATTTGAAATCCTGCAGTGTATAATTTAACACAGTCTGCAACATTTCTTTATAAATAACTGTGGTGGGGAGGTTGCTATCCTATAAAAATGTGGAGAGTAGAAGATTTGGCTCCCTTTTGTTTGTCCCAGTAGTCCAATAACGGAGACATCAGCTCCTTCCTTCCTGCAGAAACTCTGTGTATCTCAGTATCGCTTCTGCAGGTTTCTGAACACCTTTGGCTCAGTGCAGCCTGAAGCCGTGTGATCAGCTTTCATCCAGCAACCCCAGTGAAACAGCTGAAGGATCTCTTCTACCCAAGTTGAAGGTGTAGCACTTACCTAGAAGTAGCTGGATCCGCTCCAGCCCCTCCGCTTGGCTGGCGAGAGCAGGGGGAGGCAGGTTCTGGCTCTCTGAGCCCACCAGTAGTTACATTCCTG
>NW_010392726.1:10868-27885 GCF_000710305.1 Buceros rhinoceros silvestris
GCCTGTGTTGGTGGCCCGGTGCAGAAGGCATGGCACGCTGCAGAGGCGAGCCCGCGGTGCATGTGTATCTCTGTCCAGAGCTCTCTGGGCTTTCCCCACGAGTGTCTTCACCCGGTGGGGTGGGCCTGCTTTCCACTCGGATAACCCTGGCTGTGTGCGTGGCTGCTCCCTGCACTGCCAGCAGGCTGCAGCTACGGCTAAGGCTCTGAACGGAAGGGGGCAGATCTTGACCTCAGCAGTTTAGAGTCCAGAAAAAAAAAGGTCTAAGGAAGGTTTAAAGTCATTGGTGAATGCAGTGAGGGAAAAGGGTTGTGGTCTTTGAGGAGCAGAAGGGTGGCAGGGCCATCAGTGGGATGGTGGGAGCCTAAATGGAGGAGCGAAGGGCAGCATCCTCCTCTTCTGCGGATCCAGGAGCTAGAACTCTCCTGTCTCCCTGCAGAGGACAGTCCTCAGGCAGGCAACGAGGTGGGTGTGAATCTTCAGGATGCCAGTTCTTTTGCTGCTCTACCTGCTAGTTCCACTCCTCGGCAGAAGGGTGGAGCTCTCTAACTCCCGGGGCAGACACAGACCCACCCTCTGGATGGAGGTGCCATGTGTGCAGAGACTGCCCCGGTTTACTCCATTTCCGAGTAAATGTTCGCTGAGGATCATCCATTTTGGTTTGGCTTTTTTTCTCTTTCCTTGACTCCAAGGAACAGCTACTGCATCCTACCTCATCTTCGCATTCCACAGCGGATGAAGGAGCTTGTTCATCGGTGGAAAATTTTACACCCCAGCGTATATTTCTGGTGGCTCCTCTGGAGAGCTCGTGTGTATGTGTGTGGCAGGATGGCTTTGAGAAATTGGGGAGTGGTAACGAGGAGCTGCAGCGGGATTGTAGCTCAGCAGGATGGGCCAGCTGCCATGTCGGAGCATTTCAGTGGGGGTGAGTGATTTGCAAGGCTTTGTTTACCTTCTGTTTTCAGCATCACTGCAGCCTGTCCATGCTCTGCTCCCTTCACTAGGGCAGTGAGCGTGGAATGGAGCATCAGCGGAAGGTACAGAGGCGTGCAGGGCACTGCAGGGTGTACCTGTGGGGAGGAAAAGGTGGGAGAGTATTTGTTGTTGGTTACAACTTCTGATTCTTCCTGATGTGAGGCCTGGGAACTTCATGGCTGAGAAATATTGTGTCACTATCCCTGTGCAACCCTTTCTCTGGAGGAGGTTTTCCCAGGTCACTGGGGAGGTACCTTTACCTCTCCTCTGCCGCTGGGCTCAGAGTGTGCTGACCATGTTCTGAGAGCTTACAGCAGGGACAACGGCAATTCGTCCCTTTGCTTCCCTTTCGGAACAGGGCAGCTGCCTGGTGATGGGGTGTGAGGTGCTGAAGGATGAAGGATTTGTCCCTTGGGGATTACTCAGATGTTTTTTCTCCTGATGTTTAAGATATTCTGAGGAATTAGAAAAAGGGGAAGGTTGGGCTCTGCTGCAGCTGACAGAACATAGATGCGTTAAGGGCACTGGTGCCAAGGTGGTAATGCATCTCCTGCTCTCTCCCTGCCTCTGCTCAGTGCTGGCTTACTCAGGCAGGCTGCGGGTCTGGGAAGGCTCCCAAGAAGAGCACTCTGCCCTGCTCAGCGTTCGTTCTGACTGCCAGGCTGTTGCCAGAGCCCTTGCAGACTCTCTTAGCTTTCTGGTATCTTCCAAGGACTTTCCCTCCTGTCTGTGGCATGGTTTTGGTGTAGGAGGGGGTGTCCCTTGGGACAGACCTAGAAGAAAGACAAGAAAAAGGATGAAATGTTGTGAAAGGAAAGAGTAAAAAGGCTGCAGAGAGCAAAACACAGGAGATACAATCACTTGGAGTCTCACCAGAGCTCAAGGAGTTTTGGACATTCCCAGGGTCCCTTTCTCCCAGCTTAGCTGTCAGAGGCCCCACAGTGAGATAGTGCTTTAGATTTCTTTATCTCCATGTGCTGGAACTGTGAGAGGAAAATGATGCCCAGGGCACAGGGCAGTGAAATTAAAAATGACAGCAAGCGGATCATTTGAGAAACTTCCTCCTGTCTGGGGAAGCAGTGATACATCCTGGTGAGATGGGATTCGGCCGCGAGGGTCCTTTGCTGAGGAAAGGAGGGAGCTGTGCTGGTTTTTTTCCTGGTACTTTTTGATCAGGCAGTTTCTGTTTGGCTCGGCTGGGTCGTTGGGAGGGCAGCTGCTGGGGCTGTCGCTATAGGATGCAGCGCTGGTCTGCCCGCTGCAGGCTGGCTGCTCTGGGCAAGCCACCCGTGAAAGGCTCTGGAAGCAAGAGAGGGGGAGAGATCCCAGCAAGTATCAGGTGTGCTTGGGGCTGCAGGGGTGAAGAGCCTTGGGCCAGAGATGCCCAGCAGGTCTTGGCCCGGATTCATTGTGCAAAATCAGCGTTCTGAGTGGTTTGCATCAGTCCAAACCAAAGGGGACAGTTACCTGAAACTGGAGGAAGCTTCTTTTTAAGCTCGAAAGAAGCCATGATGGCTTCTTACCTTTGTTTTTGAGTAATGTTTCAGCCATCAGTGAAAACACTGTGCACGTAAGGAGAAGAGGGCATTTGTGAGCTTCCCCAAGCTGAACAGCGAAGGGGGGTGGTGGCAGGAGATAAAGGTGTTTTCTGAGGCCACGTGCGCCGAAGCAACCGCTTGTGTTTGCACCCTGGGCTTCTGCTGCTTCAGAAGAGGGGAACGAGTGCGTGGGGAGGGCAGCAGCCGTGCGACAGAGGAGGTTCCTGACGCTGCCAGGACCTGATGGGGCTTGAGAAACTCCAGCATGAGGCTGTGCAGGTGCTTCAGGCCAAGGAGGTGACCTGCAGGCTGTGCTGTTCGTGGACCCAGGGAGTGCGGCTGCAGCTACGCAGTGCTCTAAGAGGGACCTGCCATTTGCCAGCGTTCAGACTGTGGAGCTGCCAGCGGAGCCTGATTCAGGGTAAGCACCAAGTCCGCCTTTTCCTCTGGAGGATGTTTACCCTGTCCCCAGGATGGAGCCCAGCAACACATCTGGCCCGGCTCTCGGTGTGTCCCTGAGCTGACGTGTCATGGCTGGCCTCGAGCATCAAAGGTGGCCTTTGGAGAAAGAGCTCGTGCTCTCGAGGGGGTGTAGGCAGCCTGAGTTCAGGGCAGAGCAGGGATGTGACATCTCATCTCTGAGGGTTTCAGGCTGCTTCCAGGATCGGCTGGCACTAGTGTGGTGTGGGCGTATGCTGAAACTGGCCGTGGAATATGTTGTTTGTGTATAAAGTGGATAAAGCCGTAGGTCACAGTGCTGCCATGGAAATGCTAAGGGCAGTGGCGGAGCTGCCACTTGCTCCTTTGGGTCGTGTCTCACAGTAACAATCTCATCTATTCACATTAGTGTTACAGGCCAGACTAAAAGGTCACTCATCGCTGAGGCACAATGTCAACCACATCCTTTGTTTGTTTTCTAGCCCCGTTTCGGTCCAGAAGACTTCTGGAACCGTTCTGTCCTGGTTAAGTGACCTTCTGTTTTTCAGGGCAGCTCCCGTACTGGAGTGCCCTCGCCTTCCCTCTGAGGCTTTGCAGAGGAGCGTGTGACATTCCTTCCTCGGGAGCAGAGGGGTCAGGGGGCCTGATAAAGTCACAGTGCGGGGCTTCGGGTCATCCTGCAGCGAACGTCGCACATGTCGATCACTCACTTGACCCTGAAGCTGCTGCACGGCCGAAATGCCGCTTGACCTTTTTTCAATCGTTGTATCTCCGTTTTTATATCTCTGCCTCATTCTTTGGTATTCTGAACAGATTTTCTGGGTTTTCTCATGCCTGTTTGTTGACTAGGTGTCAACCCCGCAGACCAGCGCGGTCTCTGGAGGCAGGAGCCCCGTGCTGGTGGGGTCACGCTGTGGTGCGCGAGCATTGGGAAAGACAGAGCTGACATGGTGGGGAGCTTTGCATTACGGCTCCGATGCATGCGCAGCGAGGGAGCAGAGAAGAAGGGGACCTGGCAGCCTCTTGGCACACCGGAGGGGCAGCGGCAGCGTACGGGAGGTCTCAGAACTGGAATTGCCAGAGGAGCTGCTGAGCTGTGCTGTTTGGAGCGCTGGAACTGTCTTTGCAATGCCCTGGGCTCTAGCCAGTGCACCTGTCTGCTCTCCTCACTGAGGATATCGCCTGGGCTCCTGCTAGAGCTAAATAAAAAAAGCATTGACTTCATTCCGAGTTCTTGCAGGAACAATCCTGCGTGTCCACATACTCTAAAGCTAAATCTTTCCATTCGTCTGCAGTGGCCGGGACAGTACTTCCGTTTGAAGTTGGTACGATAAACATCGGGTCCGGAGAGGTCCAGCCGAGGTGGGGCAGGGAGGAGAGAACTCCTTCCCTGTGATTTATTTTTCTGAGGGGGCAGATGTTCTTTTAATAGAGTTTATCTCGATTCCCCTTTGCCACTTTGCTCCTGATGCTGGAGCTGAGGTTTTAAATCTAAGGTGCTTTGATCATCAGTTTGGCTGCTAAATACAGCAATAAATTTGGGACTTCATTTTTTCTTTTCAAGCCTCTGTCTATGCCTTGTGGCTGTATTCTGCCTTGATTTATAAACTTCTCGTCCCGTGGGGTTACAAGGCAGTCTGCACCTCATACGAGTTTGGCTCGGTGAGTCCCTCCACTGTTGTGATGGGCATCAGTCAGCTGAGGCTTATCCCAGCGCGTTCCCTCCGCTCCAGAAACACCATGACAGCAAAAGAAAATGCGAAAGTCCTTTCACAGTTGGTTACCTGGGTCAGAGCAAGTGCTTCAGTTAAAATTACTGAATGAGAAGGGATTTATTGTAAGTATCTCATAGTAATAATTGCCTAATTATCAGGGACTACACGTACCGAGACTGTGGACTCTTCCCAAGATACTGCAAATGAACCAGTACAGATTATCCTGCCTCTGGTGATACACACGCGCTAATGACTGCGTTGGGCAGTGCTGCGTGGAAGGTGAAGAAGGAAATACAAGACAGGGGCAAGTGAAGCCAAAGAGACCCAAGTTCAGTTAAATAACAAGGTGGGCGAGAAGTGGATTGACCCTTGGGACTGGGCTGTCGAGCCCCCAGGCTCTGGACAAGCTGCTATTTAGAATCATAGAATCACAGAATGGGCTGGGTTGGAAGGGACCTTAAAGGTCATCTGGTTCCAACCCCTCTGCCATGGGCAGGGACATCTGCAATCAGAATAGGTCACTCGCAGCCCCATCCAGCCTGTCCTTGAACGCTTGCTTCCAGGGATGGGGCTATCTCCCACCTCTCTGGGCAACCTGGGCCAGTGTCTCACCACCCTCCCAGGAAAGAATATCTTCTTAATACCTAATCGAAATCTTCCCACTTTCAGTTTGAAACCGTCACCCCTCGTCCTGTCCCTACACTGATAATGGTCCCTCCCCAGCTTTTCTGTAGCCCCTTTAAGCACTGACAGGCTGCACTGAGGTCTCCCTGGAGCTTTCTCCTCTCCAGGCTGAACAACCCAAAGCCTCTCAGCCTGTCCTCATAGGGGAGGTGCTCCAGCCCCCTGGTCATCTTTGTGGCTTCCTCTGGACCTGCTCGACATAGCCCAGGTTGACAGAGAACTGATGAAAATATGATTTGGATGTTTCTGTTACCAATAGACCCAGGATCTACAGATGAAGCATGTCGGTCGTCTTCCCTTCCTGTTGCTGTGAATTATGTCAGGCACCATAAATCTATGTAGAGCTCAAATCTGGGTGAAAAAAAATCCATTTGAGGAACCTGGTTTGCCTGCTCCAAGGTAGCTTGGCAGCTGTGTGAGACAAAGGTGTTGCTGATGAAAGCAAGTGGGAGAGCAGAGCTGTTAGCAGGTCAGCTCACCGGGGTGGCTGGAGAGGAGGCCGCTGCGCCAGGCTGCCTGCGTCACGCTGTCCTGGGCTGGCGTGGCAGCTTGGTGGAGCAGCTGCTTGTGGGAGAGGTGGCAAGAGCAATGTGAAAATGAAATGAAGCGGAGCAGCGGTAACCAGGCAGAGGGTGTTAACAGCAGGCTGCTTCAGCTGACGCTGAGGAGGCAATTCCAGTTGCTGCTGAAGTCCTCTGCTACTGTTTCTCATTTTCCTTCACCGAACATCCCTGCGGCTCAGATTTAATTCAGCGTGGATCTCTGGACCAGCTTGACTTCTTTCCTTGCAGAAGCAAACTAGGAACCTGAGATGCCACAGGGGAAGCAGGGGCGGTGCTTTGGTACCTGGATCCAGTTCAGTGCAAGCTCAGACAAGGGGACCAGTCACTGGTAGCGTCTTGGGGCTGCTGACGTGAAAGCTAGCACAGACCTGTTCCCTGAAGTGGGGCAGGTTCCTTTTTAGAAGCCAGTAGTTCACGATGAATCTCTCTTCCTTCCATACTGATTTTTTTCTGTGGATAAATTCTTTATTAACCTGAACTCTTGAATACAGCTTCACATTCCCTTTGCATGTGAAGTTGTTTCTCTAATCCGTAGTTACTGAAGGTGCTAAATTGATTTAAAAGGACTAATTATCCAGTTGTTTGACAAGGAGGAAGCATCTCGGTGTGGTTGCAGGATCTCAGTGCAGACTATGGAAACTGCTAGGTAAGAACAAGTGAAAACACCTTGAGTAAGGGACAAGTAAGGCAGGAAGAAAGGGTTGCCCTCGTTTTTTTTATGCTAGATCAGACAGGTAGGTTATGTCAAGAACTGTAACCCTGCCAGATTTCAGCAAATAAGAGTCTCACTTGAAACCAGTCACGTCCCACCTACAGGTCTGTAAATTGCAGGGGCTGAACAGCCCTCGGTGCTTCTAAAGCAGGGACTGGGATTGGTCTCCGCGCCGGTGATGGTCAGCATTTTCAGACATACTGTGCTGTGGGCGCTTCGTCGTTCCATCTGCCCGCAGATCCCCGCGTTCCCAAAGTCTCAGTCTCTGAACTGCGGCGCTGCCAGTGTGTGAGTGAAGGTGCACAGTCCTGTGTGCCCCCTCCACGGGTCTTCCGTAGAACCATTAATTCCAGGAGGAGCAGGGGCAGCTGTCAGCCACTGTTCTGTGGCCTTAAGAAACAGGTAGTGCCATTGTGCCCACAGAGGTTAGTGATTGTGGCAGCTTGAGATGAGTGCTTAGACCTGGCCTTTGGTTTTAATGTAAAAATGGCGTGCTCGGCACTATGAGCTGGCACAGATCTTGGCAGATCTTGAAAAGTCCTTTGGTGGTGGTTCCCCAAGACATGTCTGCTCTAGAGCACAATTACTCTTGTTGCTGGAGAGGGTCTGAGTTGCTGGAGGGCTGATGTGGAGGCCTGCTGCCTCTTGAGGGGTGACAAAAGAGACTTTGGAGCCTGCGAACACTTTCTGCACTGGTCCATGGCACTGTATCCTGCAGCTGGGAGGACTCAGTGGACTAGCTGTTGAAAGAGCTGGTGGAGCAGCTTCTTCAACTTCAGTGGTTTGTGGTTGTTCTGGTTGTGGCCCTCATTGCCCAGGCTCTCCTCCTGGAGAAGCTGCAGGTGTCCATGCTGTCTCTGTGCAGGAGACCAGGGGTGAAGTAGACCACTGCCCTCCCTTCGTATCTCACCTGGACAGGGTCAGCGGGGTGCGTGACTCCTCGCTACAGCCCCGCATGCGTTCTGGACTTCACGTGAAGCCTGGGAAGCCAGCATCAGCTGTAGATGCAAAAGGAGCAGCTCTTTCTTTAGGACTCCCACAGGCAGCTCCTCCTGGTCTGCTCAAGGAGTCACACAGAGGATCCGGAGACTGCGAGGTCTCACTGGGGACAGCTGAACCCGAGCTGTGTCAGCCTGCTTGGTCCTGGCAGTCACCTCTTGAGCTGAGTGGCCAGAGACGTGTTTATCTTGTTGTGCTGGAGGAAGTTGCGTCTCAAGCAGAAAAGCAAGGTGAGGGTGACACGCTGTACCAGTACCAGCTCCATTCGGTTCAGTCGTGGTTGCAAACGGAGCAGGGGGAGAAGCCCTGGGCAATGTGAGCGCTATCCAGGACGGGCTCCAGATCCAACGGCTGAAAGCAAGCGGCCTCAGCTTGAGAGGGCTCTTCTCAGAGGGGCGCAAAAGCACTTCATAGGACGCAGACCGTGGCAGCAGTGAAAGGTCCGCGTTGCACACGTATGACACCAGGCTTGTCCTGAGATAGGTCTCTTCCCCCTTCATCTCTTCGTGGCCAACTACAAGGTAGCCAGGCCTCAGATTGATGCTGAGATCTTCCAGGTCGTGACTCGGAAGCCAAAGGAAAGATTCCATTAAATATCTAATGCCATAAAGAATTGGGTTTGCTTTCCTCCCTTCCTTAAAAAGCCGCTGTCTGTGCTGGACACAGGATGTGGTTTTTTTCTGGGGCACTAGTCACAGAAATAATGCATCCCCTGCTGAGCCCTTTTAACAGTCCCCTCACCGCTTCCCCTCCCTAGGGAAGTGCGAGAGATAATTAACAGCCACTTGAAAAAAGGATTAGCGGGTGGGTGGGAGCACGCTGGGTTCATGCATGGGATTGCCATGGAAATGCTGCGATTTCCTGGCACTTCATCCAGTGTGTGGGCTCCGAAGATAGCTGGGTTTCTCTCCTTTCGATCTTGCTACCCTGCAAAGAGAGCGGCTATGTTGTCCTCCAGGACAGCTTCTGCGGGCTGTGCCCGCGCCACCTGCACGCTTGGTGAGGCTGGCCGACCGGCGGGGAGCGGGACGCTGTGCGGCAGCTGTCGACTGAAGGCTTTCTGAATTTCTTTCGTGTCAAACCAACTGGTAGAAAATCAGGAGGAATAAAAACCCAGACCCTGGTGGTTTGCTCCTTTCCTTTAATTCTAAAAATCATAACTCGATGCACGAAACACCCAGAGTTTGTCGCTTCTTCAAGAAGTTGGTGCTGGTCCTTGTCCTGCGAACGTTTGCCAGCTCAGTAGCCCGTGCGTGGCTAAACCCGCTGAAGCAGACAGACTGTGCAGGGGCTGTTCTGCACAGAAGCATTTTCAGGCTGTGCAGCGAGACCTGCTTTTGCTTCTAGCCTTGTTCACTGGCCACACACGCTTAAAATATTGGGCATTCGTGAGAAATGCCTCTCATTTCAGTACCTGCTCCGGAGGTTTGGAAGGCTCCTGGCTTGGCGGGTGTCTGGGTGCTTCGGTTTTAAGGGCAGTGTGCCGTTTGTTTCAGATCACCTGTTAGCAGACTCCTACATTGGACAGGAGGACAGCCCTGAGATGCAGCAGGCGGCACAGAACAAGCGCAGGCTCTCCGTCATCTCAGACGGCAAGTTTGAGAGGAGCTTCTCCGAGGAGCAGACGGAGAAGATGCCAAGCGAGGGACCGAAGCCACAAGTCTACACGATCTCCGGCGAGAGGCCGATGTTGTCGGACCATGAGAACGACAGTATGGAACTGGTGGTGATGAAGGGGGCTGCCCAAGAGGAATGCCACCACGGCCACCACGTGCACGGTGCTGGCGGCTCTCACGGCATCAGCAGGCATTGCAAGGGCTGGCCGGGCAGCCGGCAGGGCTCCAAGGAGTGTCCCAACTGCACCCGGCTGGCTGCCCCTTCCCAGCACTCCTTCGACGTGGAGCAGCATCAGTCCAGTGACACTGGGTGGCACCGAAAAAGGCTGGAGAGGATGTACAGCGTCGACCGAGTGTCTGGTAAGTAAGGGTGAGTGCTGGACACTGGAGGGACACAAAGGGACTCGCTGACCCAGGGGTGAAGGGTGACACCCATCTCATCCCAGCGTGGAGGTTTCGTTGCTGCATGCCTTGAGTTGGGCCCCGTAGTGTTTCCCCTTCGGCACCAGCGTCCGTGGAAAGGGATCGTCAAAGGGGGAGTTTAAAATAAGCTGAGGTCAGTTTGAGCCCAGCTCATCCAGGCCCCACTGTCCCTGCTTCTCGCTCGTCAGCAGCAGTGACCTGGGTGGTTTTTGTGTCAGCTCCACGTGGCTTGGTGAGGGCATTCTCTGTGGCTCCGTGTGTGTTCACAGAAGAGCAAGAGGAGCGGCTGTGTCAGAGCACCTGCGATGGTGCTTGTGCAGCGGCGGGGTCCTCTCTCCTCTGCCTCGTTCTCTGCCTGAGGCATGGAACGCTGTGAATGTGCCAGGGTGCTCCTGGGAGGCTCAGCTCAGGTGCAGTGTTCTGCACTTTGGTGGTCCCCACAGTGCTCGTTGTGGCTGAAGCAGTTCCGCAGGGTCCCCCACGGGTGCTGCCTCCCAGTCTTCCCATAAATACTAGCAAATGACACAACTTGGACTTCCTCCCCCACTCACTGTCCCATTCAGTATTTTCAGGGAAGAGGGCTTGTAATTACTCAATTACAGGAATAATTTCCTGATAGGCTTTAAAAACGTAAATATTCATCAAATGTAAGTCACAACCTCTGTGCTTTGAATATATGTGAAGATGTGACGAGTATCACGTGCTTGTACGCAGTCCATCTTCGCCTGTCAGCTCGGTGTGGGGCTGGCAAAGACTGACCTAATTTGTCTGATTCTCTTTTTGTAAAGACACATCAAGGCTTTTGGAGCAGAGTGTCCAACCAGGAAAGGTCAAGGTTTTCTCCTTGACAAATAAATTGTGTGTGAGAACTGTGGAGATCAAACTGTGCATCTCTCCTGGGTTCATGGTTTTCTAGTAAATACCATCGTGATATTTGCTGCAGGTAAAATCACAGAAAGGTTGGGGTTTGGACCGTATTTTCATGCCTAGATGCTTGAAATTCTGTGACTAAATTAATGCATGGACTAATACTAAAAGACAGGGTTGAACCTGCAGGTGCCTCTGTGAGTATTTGGTGTTTCATGGGAGCAGGCAGCAGCTGCCCTGGGGGCTTGTCTCAAGCTTCTGAGTGCTTCCACGTGTGGCTGCGCGGGCAGCGCCGTGCCTCTGAGACCAAATCCCAGCCCAGCCCTGGCATCGTGGCAGGGAAGTTTTCTCAGCTTGGTCTCTCTATCCAAGTGGTGTTAGAAACAAAACCCAGAACTGAGCGGCAGAACTGTCGCGGGTTGCAAGAAGTGTTTCTTGGAATGTCCTCCATGGATGGCTAGCGGAGATGAAGGGAGGCGGGAGAGAGACTCGTTTCCCCAGAGGTTCACTTCGCAGCGCTGCTTTCTCTGTTGGGATTTACATGACACGTTCTTGCTGCAAACCAGCACTGGTGGCAGTGAGGCCGGATTGGCATGATTTAAGATGGATTTTTATGCTGAGTTGATGATGCTTAACACCATTCCAGAGAAGCACAAGCTGTCATCTCCTGTGCTGCTCCCAGCGCCTGATACAGCCTCATCCACTCGTGGACAGGGGTGCTGAGGTTCGTGTGCAGCCTGGCGAGCGGCTGGAGGTGCTGGGTGTGGGGTTCCTCCAGGCTCACCCAGGCCCATGGTTCTTTGACTGTTTCATCACAGTTGGTGGAAACAAGAAAGGAGAATAAGATGCTCCGCTGGCCAAAAAGGAGCGTGCTACCTGCTGCTGGAAGCGAAATAGCTGTTCTCATAGTGTGCGTTGTGATCAGCTGGGTGAGCTCTGGAGCTGAGCTGCGCTGCTCTGCTAGTGCTCTAGCTCTGGCTGGGAAAGAGCCACCTCTGAAGGATCGCAGATCCGTTATTCTCCATCGATTGCTGTGGGTAGGGGGATGATACCTTCCTGTGTTGATTGCTGTCTGTCTGAAGAGAGAGGAGGCTTCCAGCGCTTGTCCAGGCAGAGCCTCAGGAAGGTTTTAGCTGCTGTTCGTAAGCTCTGCTTTGAACCAAAGCTAGTGGCTGAAAAGCTGTAAAGTACATTAAAACTTGTCAGTCCCTGGAGATGCTGAGTCCCCGAGAAGTCTGTACGCAACTGTTGGCTTTGTACAGGAATTTGTACAACTTCTCCTTCACCACTCCTGCGGTTCAGGGCTTCAAACAAGTAATTCATTTACGGTCTGAGCTGGTTTGCGTTTCTCCTCTGGTTTTTGGAGGGGGCAGACAGAGGATCTTCATAAGTTTTTAGTGTCTTAGTGGTCACTCCATGAATATGACGTGGTGTTGTGATGCAGTGGAGCTGGGAAATAGTCTGCAGTTGGTTCAGGCAGGGCTGTCAACAAGCAGGGGACCAAATAAGCCAGAGTGACCCACAGGGTTTGCATTCTAAATCCTTGTGCAGGCCAGGTCAGCAGGAGCAGGTATGTGAGGGGTGCACTGAGACTTCAGCGGCAGAGGAAGGGAGTCTGTCTCAGCTCACAGCTCTGCAGAGAGGAAGGTGGATGCTCTTCATCTTCCAAGAGAAAGACAGAAAGAACTGGGTGAATGGGACATTTCAGATTAGTGGTATTAAGGAAGCGGCAGAGTCTGGAAAATGCTTGTAATGAAAAATGTTTCTTTCCTGTTTTTTTTCCTCTTGTTCAAATGGTTCTTCTCTAATTCCTGGATTATTCTAATCTTACATGCTTAGGGTAGCGCTTTCATTCTTCATTTCATAGTCTGATAGACAAGCTTAGCACAAATGTACGGCCCACTCGGTGGTAGTGTGCGTACCCAGGAGGAGCGTGAGGCTCTCCTGCTCAGTGCAGGGCGGGATGCAAAGAAAAGGCACTAAGAGAAAGAGCCTGGCGGCTCTGGCTGCCTCAGCCATGGCTCTGCCAGCTGGTTCTCATGCTTTGCTCTCTCTCTCTCTTCCAGATGATGTCCCCATACGAACCTGGTTCCCAAAAGAGAACCTCTTCAGTTTTCAAACTGCTACTACAACTATGCAAGCGTAAGTCAAACTCCTGCCGTGGCTTTTAGTGTGTACCTTTCTTAAAGTTCTCAGCCCACTCAGAGCTGTACCTGAGAGCCTGGAGCAATCGCGGCGTATGTTTGGCGCTGCAGGCCGGGGGTGAGAGAGAGAGAACCTTGTCACTTACTAATTTCTTTTTTGCACTTATTAGTTCTCTTTCCTACTACTCCCACTTGTTTGGCTTTACCTTCTTTAACTCCTGGGGCTACCCAGCTCTTCTCTGCTTCCCTTCTTTTGTCTGTGACACCGTCCCTGGCTGCCTCTGCAGAGCGAGGGTCCTATGGGAGCATCTGCTGAGACCCTCCACCACTTGCTTCTGCTGCAGCCACTGCCCTGAGTGAGTGTTATTCCAGGCTTGCCCTGCATCTGACTCTCCAGAGGAGCACATCTCTGTAGGGTGAGGTGTAGCCCTACAGCTTCTGTGCTGGTCTGGTCTTTCGAAGAAGGTGTCAGTAAAATGTCGGCAGTGTTAATGGCTCTGAGTTTGGAACAGCCTTTCCCTCCGTGCTCCACGCAGGCTTTGGTGCCCCTGGTTGCTGTATGTTGGGAGGAGGCAGTTCTCAGAGGAGTGAAGAGAATCTGGTTGTACCCAGCTTGTCAGGAAATGCTGAATTCCTGGTTTCAAGTGTTTCCTACCTGCCTGGAAAGCCAAGGCAAGCACTGAGGGAAATGAGACACTGTTCTGCCTTCTAAGGCCCTTCTCCCGCCTTGTCACCTTCTCCAGTGTCCTTCTTCCAATGTCTGTGTCACCTTCAGTTCTACTGTATTTCTCCTTGACTGATCCGGTGTCCTTGTAACCTGTTTCTCTGCCATTTCTTCTTCCCCTTGTACTCTCCCTTCCCAAATCCTGAAAAGAAGCTGATCGTTGATCTTGGGATAACCTAGACAGGATCAGACCTTTAAGGACTGATGCAGGGCAGGATCTGGTGTTGGGGAGAGGGGTAGTAGCTGCTGCATCCCCCGGAGAAAACACTTCTCTTCATGCCCTTCCCCTCAAGCTCAGCTGGAGGTGTGACCCCCCCTCCCAGTATGGGGAACAGCACGGGGGAGGCATTTGCCTGGTGCCAATCTCCAGGTTCTGATGCGTGGTGGTGGGTGCTAGTCCCGCCCTGGCAATGGGAGCAAGGAGCCTCCGTGGGCTTCCACCCTCTGTATTGTCCTTGTGCTGCTTCTCTTCCTGACCCCCGTGTCCCCCTGCCTCCATGGCAGGGTCTGTAAACCCAGTGGCATCCCCGCTGGGTATCGCTGCTGGGCACCAGGCCAGCGGGGCTGGTGGGCAGCCTGAGGACAGTTGGACAGACGCTGCCTTTGCTCTTGGAAGCGTTGGCTGGTAACAGCAGATGGTATTTCGTAGTCCTGGTCTGACACACCAAAACAGGCACGAAATGAGCACTTTGCCTTTGGGCGCTTCCTTTGCTATCTGGAGTCACCTTTGCCGAGCACGAGATTTGTTGCAGGCTGATGGCCCACAGCAAGACCTAGAGGTCTTGAAGGCCAAAGTGAGGCTGGTGTGTGGAACCGTGCCCTAAGGAAACCCTTGAGTTGGAGCACAGCTCCCTTGGGTGACGTAGCCCCTTGGTTGACATTTCTGGAGATTCTGTGCTGCCTCTAAAAACTGCACAGAAACATCCCCAAAGGTTCAGGGCACCCCCTTAGCTGGTTGGGGTGGCTCCCTCAGGTTCCTCTAGTCTCCTGGCTCTAGTGTTGTCAGCCCCCTGGGCCTCCCCCTTTCATAGACCAGACAGCGTGAGCTGACTTCACAAGTTCGTTCCTCCAGAGCGTTACAGGAGCCAGCACAGGTATAGACACCTTGTTTATGAAGAAAAGGGAAGGAGAGAAAGAGTAAGTTGCTGTGGGAGAAGGTGTGCCTGCTCAGGAGCCCACGGGCTGAGCTGCCATCGCAGCTCTCAGTTGTACATCTACGTGTTCTCTGGGTCTACGTGGAGCTCAGTTTGCATCCAAGCCACATGCCAACACTGCTCCAGGGAGGATTTAGCTCGGTCAGGTGGGAGTCTCACCACTGAGAAATGTTTAATTTAAAAAGCAATTTCCTTCCACCTAACAAGAAATGTTCCTTCTGGAGCGAGAATTCCCTCAGAACGCTGGCCGGGGCTGCGCACTAATGAGTTCCTCTTCTCTCTCTTTTTTTCCCTGCGTCTCCTGGAATCTCTAGCATCTCGTAAGTATAATCTTCATTTTTTTATTTCCCTGTCTGTTGGTGTCCTGGGTAAACTCTCCTCTCCTCTCCTGTCCATCCTATTCACTCGTGCTTTCCCTGTGCTAGGGCCGTTTGTCAGCTGGCGAGAGGTTAGATGGCTACACCTTGTAGGCCTCCATGGATCACGCTGCAGCCATCCTCATCGTCGAGATGCAGACGACAGTTGTTAGCATGCTTTTGTCCCTCCTGGTCCTGGTGTTCAGAGGTTCTGTGTCTGCAGCCTCCTAGGTCCCTTCCTCCGTAGCAGGGGTGATGGCTGCTTGCCTGCGTTCGTTGGGCCGCGCTCTGGCCGCTCTTACGTTGCTTTAGGAGCAGCTGCTTGTCCAGCCGCCTATCCTAGAGAGTGAGGACCTTTGGTTTGGTGAGTCTTTGCCGGCCCCTGACTCACACGCAGTCCCGCAAGGGCTGGCTGTCCTCCTCGGTCGGCCCAGTCTCTCTCTGTTGTCTGGTGAGAGCTTTCCTGTGTGTGTTTCGTGTCCTCTCCGGTTCAAGGTGTGTAGTTGGTTAATGGCTTAAATGGTTTCCCAGGGCATTCAGGGGCTACGCAGAGAGGAAGAGACGGAAACGAGAGAATGATTCTGCAGCTGTTATACAGAGGTAGGGCCCCTTTTCCCCCGTAGCCGTGACCTTGCCTGGTGTTGCATGGGCCCTTCGGGTGTCACTAGTGACACTTGATGACGTTGAACGTGGTCGTCCCTGTCTGTGTCGCTGTTCGTAGGGACACTAGCGGTGGCTGTGCTGGAGATGTGGAGGTGAATGATGCTGCAGTGCTCAAGACAGCTGATCTCCATCTTCTTAAAGGAACACTGTCGAGTTTCTTTTAAGCTTCCAAGCATAATATACAGGGTCTGTGTCTCAGGCAGAAAAATTATATATAATATTCATAAATAAAAAATAAAGGTGCCATTTCCCCAGCCCCCTCTCAAATACTTGGGGTGTGTTTGAGGTTAGCTGAATACTTCTACGTGTTGTTGCTGCATCTGCAAGTGCACCTCAAAGCTGAGAGACCTAGGCAAAATTAACACCTCTGGTGTCAAGACATCTATCTTTTTCCATCTTCTTTTAAGGAACCGAAAGGAAAGAAAAGGGGATGGGGACTGATTCCTCATCCGGGTGTAGCAGAAGGGCCCTGGTTTCCCTGGGTGCCTTCACGGGGCACATCACTCAGCCGCTGTGCTAGCTGTAGTCAGCCACGGCTCGGGGGTTTTGGCAGGCTAAAGACAAACACACAGCCGAAAAGTTTCCCTGGGTGCCTCCACGGGGCACATCGCTCAGCCGCTGTGCTAGCTGTAGTCAGCCACGGCTCGGGGATTTTGGCAGCCTAAGGACAATCACACAGCGTTTGTGTCACTGGTTAGAAACTGCCAGGATCGCTTCAGCACTCTTCAAAACAAAGTGGGAGAAAAACATCAGGTTTTCTTAACTGAGAAATTGCCAGGAAGTTGGGGCTTTTTTAGCAGCTTAAGGCTGGTGGTTTTTTCATCGATAATGAGGAGAAATAAAACTCAACACTAAAGACACCGTAAATAAATAGACAGTGTATCTTTAAAAAGAAAGAGATTTCTCAGAACTCGTTAGACAGAGGCGAGTCTTTGTTAGAAAATGACCAGGTCGTGTGGCTTGTGAGTGCAGGAGCAGGAGTCGTATCCCTCGGTGACACAGTGTGGCCAGGAGACCTCAGGAGAGAGGACGGAGTCCCGTCATTCTTGTGTTGAGTGGCCAGCGCGTCCTTTCACCTCCTGGGGACAGTGAAGATCTAGGCGAGGCCGTGCAGTGGGAGCCCACTGGTGTTTGTCTTGCCACGAAAGAGGAGATGGGATAGCACTGGTGGGGTTTGGCTGTGCCGTGCGAGCTGGCCCTGGCCAGCTCTGAGGACAGCTGGCAGTTCGGGTTCCGCTCTCTTCTCCAGCATGAGGGACGAGGAGGACCCCAGCTCCACTGCGGTTTTGAGTGCTGGTTGCGCAGCCCTTCACGGCCCTGGTGTTTGGGAAGTTCTGTTGCTGTCGCACAGTGCCTTCGGTGCTTGACCCCGCGTGTCCGGTGCACGGGGAGGCTGGTTTGTGTGGCCTGGCACACGGAGGATGTTGCCTCCAGAGCAAGGGATGC
>NW_010392726.1:27936-30291 GCF_000710305.1 Buceros rhinoceros silvestris
CTGGTTTGTGTGGCCTGGCACACGGTGGATGTTGCCTCCAGAGCAAGTGATGCCCAAGGGTTTCTGAGCCTTGTGACCGCTGCACAGAGGAGCTGGGGAGAACGTGAGAGGTGCTAGCGGGAGTTTGGCAGAGCACTGGTGTGAAAAGGTTTCTCTGCGGAGTGCGAATGAACCGCTGCGGCAGAGCTGTGGAGTGGGGCTGCCGTCTTGGAGACCCTCTGGCTGGGATGGATGCTGTGGGGGTGGCGTAGGGTCATGCAGATGGTATGGCAAGCTGGAGCCTGTCAGGAGGATCGCTGTTCAGGAAAGGGAGTAATGGGGAGATTTCCTCACTGGAACTTGAGGGACACTGGTTGAATTTTGATGGCTGAAGAGATTTTCTGTGTGCAGTTGCAGGAGCCAGGCAGGAAGACTGGGCAGGTGTCTGTAGCTCCACTGCTCACAGAGCCCGGCGGAGCTGTGCCAGTCCTTTCGTGCTAACTTGCAAGCCCAGAGGGGCCTGGGGACCAGCGCAGCTGCAAAAAGCCCTCAGGATGCCCACATGAACAGGCAGTCCCAGACCTGCACCTCCTTTCCAAAGTGCTTTTTTTCTGGAAGAGATGAGGAGGGAAAAAAAGGCCTTTGAGCTGTTCTCTGAGCATTTGGTGCGCTGGTTAACCTGGAGCAGCTGGGTTCTCCCTGGAGCTCTCTCAGCAGCGTGTAGGAGTTGTAGCTAGGCAGCTGCCCTCAACCCGCACTCGAGGGAGAGACCAGGCTGTCCAGGCAGCTGGGAGCAACGCTATTCTGTGGCAAAATCTGCCGTACCCCCTCGCCCTCAAGGTCTGAAGGAGCTCCTCTGCGGAGAGGACAACTGAGATTTAACAGAAAAATGGACTTTACTCCAAAATGCCAGAAGTTCAAAGGGTGTAAGAGTGGCCTTGGCAGTTAACGTTGGTGCTCAGTGTCTGGTATGATCTTGGTCTCACAATGCACCGTAAAGGTTTTCATTCTCATGACGTTACAACGTATGTCTTAAGATCTTTGTGTAAAGAACTACCCTGGTTCCCTTAAATACTGTAGTTATTTGGATTTGAATCTAAAGTGCAGTAAGACAGCCACGTTATCAGTCATGACACACCCCAGAGGCTCTGCACACAGAGCCGGTCCAGCGTGGTTAGAGAAGCGAATGGCTTGAGTTCCTTGCCTGATTGCAGCCGTGAATCTTCACGTACCCAAGCAGAGCTCCAATAAATCTTTCTAAAATAACATTAATAGCCCAAGTGCAAATGGAAGTTTGTCATGGAATAATGTTGCTCCCAGCTTCGCTACCCAGCTGCCAGTTTTCCTTCTTGAGCTGCTGAATTTGGATCCTAAAGACAAGCGGGGATCCCAGGCCAAAGCGGGGAACGGTGCAGAAGGTGGCAAGGGTTAAACGCTCTCTGCAGGGGCTGTTCTGGAGTTGATGTCTCTGCAGACGTACCTGGCTTCCTCCGAACAAACTTCATGCCAGAGCTGGAAGTGCCTTCTCGGACTATGAGTTTGCTAAAGCATCTGCGTGGTTGTCACATGTCCTTACTCATCCCACTAACTCGCACGTCAGCCAGACCGCTTGTCATTTCAGCCCTTCCCCAGCAGCTGGTCTCTGTGTGCTGATGTCCGTGATGTGTGTTGGTGAGGCAGAGGGGTATCGAGGAAGGCTCCTGCGCTCTGTGCAGGCTGATGGTACATGGGGTCACTGCCATCCCCAGGGCCGTGGGTGCTGCGCTCAGGGTCAAGTCACCCTGACTACGTAGGGTTCACGGGGCGGGTGACGCTTTTCTTCATAGACCACATGCTGCTTCTTCCTTGTGTCTCTTCTGGTGTCCTGTTTGGTTCCTGTCCTCTTTGGTTCCTGTTTAGGTGAGTGATGAGAAACTAAGGGAAAAAGGTCCTTGCACTCATAGGGGCTGGATGAAGAGTCCCTTTGCCGTGGTCTCTCCAGGACAGTCTGTTTTACACAGACCTGACCACGGGGTGTAGCTGCTCCCCCAGGGTTACCCTCTGGTGGACTTTCTCCTGGAGCCACGTCCTCTGCAGCCCCACCGAACCCTGCCTGCGTGTCCTGGGCAGGGAGGCACGTGGTTAGGCAGGCAGCGTTAGTGCAGAGCTGGCAGAGCAGACAGCGAGCCTTGCTGAATGGTGCTGTCTGAGAAGGAAGAACTGCTTCAGTCTTTCCCAGCTCTCTGCCCTGGAGAGCAGTACAGGCGGCGTGGTTCTAACAGCATGGATGGGGTTTTAGCAGCTCTGAATGCGTTTGGGAAGGAGCACAGCCACGAGCACGGTGTGTGTGTGTGCTGCCTGGCAGGGCAGAGCTGGGGCACCCCACCATCCTCCTCA
>NW_010392726.1:30368-36904 GCF_000710305.1 Buceros rhinoceros silvestris
CTGCTGAAGCATGAGAGAGGGGAGCAGTTACTGCTTGTTACCCGGAGAAGGGGGAGCAGTGCCAGCATGGGCAGTGTCCTCAGCACAGGCTGCCTTAGCTGTAGGAAAGTGAACACAGGCCATGAGAAGGGGACTGCCATGAAGGACCTCATTTGCCCTCTATCACCAGCCCAGGGAGTTCAGAAGAAACAGCCACACTCTCGACGAGCATAGGTGCAGATTGGGAACCTGGTCTCTGCCTTTTGAATGCCCAGAAGGAAATACACTCTCCTCCCAGTTTTATTTTTGCCCTCCCAGTTTCTTTCAGTCCTGCTGGGCCCAGTATTGCTTTGTATGACCTTTCTCAGAGGTTGTGTTTGGCCTTTCTTTCAGGAATTTTCGGAAGCATCTCCGCATGGTGGGGAGCCGAAGGGTTAAAGCACAAAGTAAGTGAGCGCTGGTAAGATGGAGTGGCTGTGAGGAGCTGGGGTTTGTGCCGGTGGGACACTGGGAACCCTGCGTTGTGCACAGATGTGGGTAGAAAGGATGTAGGATTGGGCCAGAGGAAGAATTTGACCTGCTGGTGCCGTTTTACCCTCCAAAGAGAAGTCCAGGACACACGGACGTTCTGCAAGCAGCCTGTAAGCAATTTCTGAGGACGCTCTGACTTGGCTGTAGGACATCTCTGTGGCCTCAGTGCGAGCAGCGGAAGGAGAGCTGCAGCGTCCTTGTCCCCTGTGCGTGTGCCTTTGACTGATCACCAGCTTGTGAGGAGAACCCGAGCTCAGCGGAGCTGGTGGGGGCTGCTGGGCTCTCGCTGAAGCTGCGGACGAGCCATGGCTCCCTGGGGACAGTCGGTGCTTCCTGGTGCTGTGCGGACTGGTGGCTTTCTCTTTTCCCCTGCCCTGTCCCACTCTCACTGTCTCCACACCAGCACCTGGGGGAACATGGGAGCTGAGAGGATGGTAGAAGGGAGAAAGAAGAGGAAGAGGGAAGAGATTGGAGCGAGGGGGAAATAAGGGAGTGTTTTGCCTCACAGGGGAAGCAGTCATCTCTTAGGCCTGAGAACCAACAGTTCCCTGTCTCTGGGGAAGGCGCCACTCCTCCATAACTTGGATGGGGCAGCTCAGGTATCGCTGTGAAATGGGCTGAGAACGCGGTAACTGGCTCCCGAGAGCTGAGAATTGCTGCAGAAGAGGAAACAGCTGGTTCTTCCCACCCACTGGCCAGGCATCGTGTTCAGACTGCCCACAGCAAAGCGTTGCTGAGCTGGATTTCCATTCTTTCCTTTCTTACATTCCGTGGGAGGTGAACGGCAAAGGGTGTTGCCCTTTAAAGTGTCTTTATTGGCATCGGAGTTAGCGCTGCCTGGAGCACAGGCTCACCTCCCCCTAGAGCTGTCTGGACGTTCAGGCGTGCCTCTGCCTTGGTAACTCTTGGGTCATGTTTTCAAAGCTTTCTTCATCTGCACAGTAGCTAAATGCCTGGTTTTAAATGAAAGCTGTGGGTGGGGATCACCTGAAGAAGTTCCTGTGTGAACTGTCTCCCTGGACACCCACGCTTGGACACTGCAGCGAGGACAGGTTGCTTCTCAGCTCTCGTAATGCAGATCTGCAGTGAATTCCTGTGCTGCTGAGAGGAGGTGCTGTGACTAGATGCACTGCAGCAAACTCGCTCTGCCCGCCACCAGAAATAGGTATCAGTGGCTGTAAGTGGCTGCTAATGCGGGCACAATGGCTCTCCGTGGGCTTGCCAAGTCGGACGCTGAGGTTGGCAGTTCCCAGGAATTTGCCTGCGGTGCAGCTGGCCGGGCCAAGCATCCTGGGTTCCGCTCGGGAAATGCTGGAAAGACCAAAAAAAGTGTGTGTGTGGGGAGTGCAGGCAAGCAAAAACTGAAGGATTTCTTCTTTTGCAACAATACGTAGAAAGCACGAGCTTTCCAGAGGCCTCCCCGCTCTCTTTGGTCCGGCTCTGATTGGGCTGTGCTAGAACCTGAAGGGAGAACTGGCTGGAGAACTGCTGCCTTCTGGTCATGTACGTGTCGTTAGTTGTTGAGAACATCTTTCCCGCGAGGCCTTTGAGTCAGAGCATTGACAGAGGGACACTGGAATAGCCTTGGTAAAATGGATGTTTGAGCCTTTAAGAAGAGGCCATCGAGCGTTGTCCTTTTTCTGTGTGGTGTACCCCGGAACGGTCCTGCTCCGAAAGCGGGCCCTCTTCCAGGAGACAGGCCCTTGGTGCTGTGTGGAAAGACTCCCGCGTGGCAGGCGGAAGAACAGGCACAGGGGAGCCTGTGCAGTGTGGCTTTGTGGAAAACTACTGGATGTTTTGTTTTGCTGGCAGCAACAGAGGTGGCTTTGGAGTCTGTTAATGTCGTACTTTGGTTTTATCCTAGCATTTGCCGAACGGCGTGAGAGGAGCTTCAGCAGGTCCTGGAGTGACCCGACTCCCATCAAAGCTGATTCGTTCCATGACTCTCGAGAAAGTGAGTTCTGAGTCCTTTGAGCTTCCTCCTGTGGCCAAACCCTCCAGCCGAGGTGTTGCCTGGAGTCCCACTGGAGTAACTCCTCTGTGCCCTCTTGTCCCATCCGTGATCCTTTTAGTGTCGTGAGGTCTGAGCAAACACCACTCCAGGTACCTGCGCCTCTTCATCTGTGTGTGCCTCTATTTACTTGTAGAGCACAACGCGTCTAACCTCGTGTTACAGTGCCAAAGGATACCCAGTGGTACAGCTCTCTTACAGCCCTCTGTTCCCATCGTCCCGTATTCGCTCGGCACCAAATCCACCTGGAAGCACACCAGTCCAAGGCTGCATTCACCATAGCGGGGCTGACCTGCCTGGCTCCCCCTCCAGAGCCCTCTCCGAGCTCTTTCCTAGGCTAGACCAGCTCCAGAGCACAGCCACAGCGCTCCACGAGATGCAGCTTTGATTCCTGGCCGTGCTGGCTGCACGGGTGATAGCTTGGGGCACTCCGATCTTCCTTTGGGCTGCCAGGAATCCCTCTGGGAATCCCCAGTAACGCTGCCATGTTCTGCTTGTGGGGCCTGAGATGCTGCTGTGTTAATTTGCAGGAGGAAGTGCCAGCATCTTCCCACTGTATGTACACAAAGGGAACGGCTGTTTTGCCCAGATTTTGTGGAAGTCCTGTAGGCAGGGGACATGGTGGATATGAGTTTGCCCATGTTGAAATGGGTTGTATCGTAAATGAAATTCACTCGTGAAATGAACTGACCTACCAGGTAAGCACGAGATCCAGCTCTCCCAGCTGTAGAAGACACCGTACCAGGTTAACGGGGGAGATGGATGAAAGGCCAGGTTCAAAACATGACCCGATTGTTCCTTTGCAGTCCGATTCCTCCCCACTCCCTCAGCTAACTCAGAGGCGAATGGAAAAGACATGGTTCAGACAGACTCCAGGCCCTGCCCGGTGACATTCGGACATCCCAAAAGGCACAAATAGAGGCATCTTGGTTCTCTTTCCTCAGTCCCTGGCTTCAGGGAACCATCTCTACTTTAAACCTTTAATGGTCAATTATATTCCTTCCAGATGTTTTTTTCCCCAGGAGGCATTGAAGGCCGACAGGTAAGGTCAATTTGGAGAGCAAATTCAAGTACACTGTTGCACTACTACTGTGTTTGCTACGGCCGTCCTCACGCTCTGGGACTGCTCTGCGGGGATCGCTTTGACCGACAAGGCAGAGTTTCTCTTTAGTCCCCCAGAAGACGTAGCCAGAGCAGTAATTACGATGAGGAGACCAGCTTTGACGTGTTTGGACTTCTGCTCGTCAGCTTGGCAATGTTGAAGTGTAGAGAGTCTGTCTGCGTTCTGTCTCCTCCATTTCCACAGTGACGGGGTGACTGTTGGGAGTTAGTGGTTGAAAGCTAAACCTGGTGGCTGTGAGTGACGGGAAGTGACGTGATCTGTGGCGCTGGGCTCTGTGTGTGCACTCCTCATTTGTTCGCTGTCTGTTTGTTAGAGACGCCAGCCCCGGAGCGTGGTGTCTGTCTCTCTGTGGAAGAAAGGAGGGCGTGTGCGAGTCTCTCGGCTCATGGTACCTCTCGCGAGGTGGCTGCCGGGCAGGATGGAGCGGGGAAGACGAGCTGTGCTGCCCGTGTAACGCACGCTGTGTTCTGGCAGGCCATGACCTTCAGGATTCCTGCGGCACTTTGGATGGCGATTTCGACTTGAACTGGGAAGCAGAAAAGGAACTTGAAGCCATGGCATGTGACGGAGAAGACTTTATTCCACCAAAAATAATGGTGAGCGTTCCCAGTTCGGCTACTTGTATCTGCTCAGGCTCTCTTTGTCCTTTCAGAGCTGCTAAGTTTAGGATCTTGGGAGGAAGAGGCAAGTCTTTTCTGTGTGTGACTCTTCGGGTGCGTATGAGGATCACCTGGAGATCAGCCAAGCCATGACATGATATCCAGCATCTGTTACTGCTGAGGATAATGTGCTGAAAGAAAACTAGAAGTAGAAAGACCTGTAGTCCAACCGCAAATCGGAGCAGGGCTGTCGCCAACACTGAACTGAGTTAGCCTGAGTCATGCTAACACTGACAACAGAGACCCGCGTCCCCAGGCCTGGCAGTCCCTCCCTCCTGTTGCTGCTTGCCTGACTTGTTTTGGAGCCATGTGCTATCCCTTGCTTTTTGCTCTTTTATCATTTCTGGATGCCAGGCTTCCCCCTGTGCTCCTCCCTGCTCTGCTCTGTGGGGTTTGGCAGACAGGACCATGTTCTGACATGTCCCTTCTTTGGCCATGGGCAGAAGTACTCGGGCAAAATGGGGTCTCAAGCTTGCAGCTTGTTCTCAGGGCAGCATTGCCAGTCCAGCCCCGCAGTACTGTACAGGAACGGGTCCTGCTAAGACTTGGGAAGAGTGAAGGACATGGAGACAGTCTGCTTTTATTTGTGTTCCCAGGCTGTCTGTGCAGACTCAGCCCTAAAGCACCCTCAGGGCAGAGCGACTAGGTCGGACCCAAACAGGAGGAGCACCACGCTTGGCTTTGTCCAGCCCGGGGCAGCTCCGGTGTGTCTCCCTGGCTGGTGTGCGGGATGACTGTCCATCCCTGCACAATGGGTTGAGCCTCTTCGGAAATTTTACATTCGCTCCCGCGTGGCCGAAGCAGCAATGTGCTGTCTGCCAGGAGGGAGGGCTTTGAAGCCACCCGAGCTGGAAGCCAGGCTGCACTTCCAAGGCCACCAGCACCACTGCCTGCTCCCTTCTTGCAGCAATGAACAGAGGAGCCTGAAATCACAGCGCAGTCAAATGGCCAGTGTTCCCATAGCCCTTTGGCTTGTGCTGAAGGCTGGTCCAGCCTCTCGGGCTCTCATGCTGATGGAGCCGGAGCTGCCAGGCACCTGCATCTCCCTGACACCACGTGGCTGTGTGCCTGCCTGTGCCTGATGCCGTCTATCCCTTGGCTGGCTCCTGTTCAGGCCTGCAGCCCTCCCTCCACCAGCTACACGTGGCTGTTTGTACAGCCAGAAGAACAACAGCCCCTTGCCCAGTGGCAGGCTGGACAGGAGCGATCTTTACTGGGATACAGCCACACTTCGAGGTGATGCACCAGCTTCCTCATCCTCCGCACACACCAGTCTCCCCTTTGGAAACTTCTCCCTGCCCTTTTAGGCAGAATTCTGTGCTTGTTTGTTGGAGACCAAGGAGCCTGTGACACATGAGGGTACTTGGCAGGCCTGGGGGTGCTCTGTAGAGGACCAGAGGGCTGTGGAGGACCCTCCCCAGGGGTGCAGATAGGCTGGATTAGCCGCTGGGTTGGGTGACGCCTGTGAGCATGGTTACCATGGTCTTTGAGCTTCTGTCCAGACTCTACTGGCTTCTCCTCATGATCTTGCACTTCTCTTATTTCCCTTTCCAGCTCATTTCTTCCAAGGTGCCCAAAGCAGAGTATGTCCCGACAATCATCCGCAGGGACGATCCCTCTATCATCCCCATTCTCTACGTAAGTGTTACACCACCGCTGCGTCTGCATGTGTGGGAGCAGGCTTGAGACAGAGAGGGGCTTTTTAGTCCCTGTCGCTAGTTCCTGTTATGGTGATTCTGAAACACTGATGTGATTTGGAAGAGCTGTCAGGGAGGGGCTGAACCTAGATTTGGAGTCTGGGGTAGCTTTGTGCAGGCTCAGGTCTAAGTGGAAGCATGAGGTGGAGTGAAAATAGTGCTCATGGGCTGCTGGACTATGGCAGCAAATGCCGGCAGGTGGGGAGGTGAGCAAGGGAGGGCAGGGCAGGCCTGGGCACACAGGCAGAGCTGGGCTTTGCCAGGCTTTGGGCTCCTTCTTGTGCTCGTCCTTAGACAGGATGAGCAGAACCTCAGAGCTCTGCAGTGGACGTGAACCCGTCACCCGCTGAGCAGCGGTGGATCCTGTCAGTCATCAATTTAACCTTGATTTTTCACTAGGAGTCACAGAATCACACAATCATCCAGTTGGAAGAGACTGTTAAGATCATCCTGTCCAACCGTTCACCTGCACTGGCAGGTCCCCACTGCCCCCTGTCCCTCAGCACCGCCTTGACATGGCTGGGAAACCCCTCCAG
>NW_010392726.1:37104-38179 GCF_000710305.1 Buceros rhinoceros silvestris
CACCGCCTGGACATTGCTGGGAAACCCCTCCAGGGATGGGGACTCCACCACTGCCCTGGGCAGTGGCCCTCACAACCCTCTCCGTAGAGAAATTTTTCCTGATACCTAACCTAGGTCTCCCCTGGTGCAACTTAAGGCTCTGCCTGAGCAGAAGTCTGAGACACCAGCACGGAGTCATGGCTCTCCTTTTCCTAACCGGTTAATTTGAAAGGGCAGGGTGGGACCGACAGCCCAGGGAACGCGGTCTCTGTGTGCAGCAGGCAGCGCTGCGGGGCGGGGGGGTTGGCGTCACTGCCCCTCTCGTCCTTTGGGAGTTGTGCTGATGACCCCGGGGCAGGGGCGCTGGGAGCGCGGCTGTTTGTCAGCCAGCCTGGACACGCGTAAAGCCAGAGGCTGGGCCAGGAGGAGAACACGCGTTGCTGATGCTGACTGCCTCCGATGTGCTGTGGGCTTGTCTGCAGGATTCATCTTAACCTTCGAGCCTTTGGTTGGACTTGGTCTTTGTGGACCATTCAGTCCTCAGCTTCTCTGCCGAGACACGCTTTAGGGTGGTAATTCCCGTGATGTGAAGCCATCAGTTGGTGTAGTCGTGCTCTGAGAGCACGCGTTCGCCTGGGAGCGGGATTGTGTGAGATATCAGGGACAAGAGTCATGTCATGGGAGCTGGTGTAATGACAACGCGCCTTGACACGTCTTCTCTCTTGGTTTCCAGGACCATGAGCATGCCACCTTTGATGACATCCTAGGTATGTGAGGGTTGCTCCCTGTTCTTTACTCCTGCCCATTGCAAACGTGACTGATCAACGTACCAAAGTCCCTCCACTGCCCTGGGCCTCAGAGGTGTTTTACCACCCCAGTGACACCAGACAGACAGACAGCTGCTGCTGGATGTGCTGCAGGGATAAAACTTGGCTGCTGTGGCCTGTTTTCTACGCCAGGCTCCCAGCTGATGGAAAGGAAACTGAGGCACAGGGCAGCAAAGATACCTGTTCATTGCACCCTTGTAGGTGGGTCGGAGCATTAGCAGGTCGGGACAGCAGGGCTGGTGCTGTGCTGTGGTCGCTGGAGCGCAGGG
>NW_010392726.1:38347-41881 GCF_000710305.1 Buceros rhinoceros silvestris
GAACCGATCCTCCTCTGCCCCAGGACACGCTGGGGTGTCCTGCTTTCCACAGCACGAAGGCAAAGGGTCCGCTTTGACTTCGGTGGAAATGTAGGAGCTGAGCTCAGGCTCCTGTCTTCAGGAGTGAAGTGAGAAGAAATACAATTAATTTTTAATTTCCTCCATGCTTCATCTTTTCCAACATGGTTTGTTTTTTTTTTTCCAGAGGAAATAGAGAAGAAACTTAACATTTATCGGAAAGGCTGCAAAATCTGGAAGATGCTGATATTTTGCCAGGTACATGAAAGTTGTTTTGCGCTTGGGTGGTTTGTCTTTTTCTATAGAGAAAATTACATAGAGGAACCGATATTCCAAAGTCAGGCTCTGTTAAAGAACTGCCTTGGTACGGCTTTCATTTCTCATTTCCCCGGCCACCGAGCACTCGCAAGCTGCTGTGACAGCAGGAAATAAAGTCTGATTTAGTGTGGCCAAGTGCAGAGCTGGGCTGCTGCTCAGCTGCTTTCAAGGAAACCAGGCACCCGCGTTAGCGCAGACCTCCTCCGGAGGAGCCTGGAGAGGGGAACGGGCGTTTGCGAGGTGATGGCGGTAGCAATATACAGGTTCGGAACGGCAGTGACAGTGGTGTGCGTTGTGGATCGCACAGGCAGGTGACGCCGCCCGGGGCTGGGGCCAGCGGACGCAGGAGAGGGCTCAGGGTACGGGCTGGCTGAGCCGTGGGGGGCACAGAGCCAGGCCCTGCTGCGTCCGGGGCTTGCCGGGGTTTTCCTTCCCAACTCCCTTGTTCCCAGGGTGGTCAGCCTCGGACTTCCCCGGCAGCTGCATAAGGAACCCTGCAATGAGAAGTGGGGAAGGTTACCTAACCTCAACTCCCTCCCACAGGCCCAACGCTGCAAAATCGCAGGGTTTGCAGCACGCTGACCTGGACCTTGTGACTCAATTTCCCTGATTTTGTGCTCAGTGCACTGCCACAGCCGAGCCTGCTGTGCTCAGCTTCTCCTCTGCCTGCCACGGCAAGTCCCCTGGCATCCCCCGATCAGAGGGACTTTCCTGTCTTCCCCGTTACCCTCCAGCCACCCACAGTGAGGATTTTTGTCTATTATTGGGCCTTTCCAGACTGAAGTGGGCATATAACAGTAAAACCCGGACACGCTTTCCACATGAATATTTCCTGAGCAAGTGCCTGTGGTGTCTGCTGGAGGCTGGAGCGGGGTGCCAGCCGGGCGAGCCTGCTCTGCTCCCTTGTGGCACTGCTGGGTATGGTGTGCGGGACAGGAGACACCCAGGGCTCCTTCCTGCAGGGCCTGTGTAAAGCGGTTCCCAGCTGCCTGTCTCTCTCTCGCAGGGAGGTCCCGGTCACTTGTACTTGTTAAAGAACAAGGTTGCCACCTTCGCCAAAGTGGAGAAGGAGGAAGACATGATCCTGTGAGTGCCTGCCTTGTGTTCTGGACCCTGACAGCGTTTCCTGCTCGGTTCGCTCAGCGTTTGTAGCACACAGCCTGAAAGAAGTGGAGGGAGCTGGGGTGGCTGGGTCTGGGGAAGAGGGGCCGAGGGGGACCTGGTAGCAGCCACCAGCTCCTTCGGGGGAGTTGCAAAGGTGACGGAGCTGAGCTGGTCCCTGGGGTGGTGTGGCCCTGTGACAGGTCACCAGGAGATTTATGCTTTCATCTGCTGTGATGTGTCTCTCTGGACAAGAGACTATCGAAAGGGGGGAAAAAAAAAGAATGTATTTCCTCTCCTAACAAAGGCCTTGCTGACCAGAAACCAGACCGTGCCCCTCGTGCCTCTGCGGCTCAGCCGTGACTGAGACAGCGTTTCTAAGCAGGTGACGAGTGGCAGAAATCCAAACCGTTCCCCCCCAGCTCCCTCCAGTAACCGCCCTCCTAATTGCAGGGGGAAATGGAATTTGCCTCTGCAAAGCCCGCTCAAAGTCCAGCACGTTCCTGCGGAGGATTTTCACTAGCATGCCAGCCCGTCAGCTGGGGCTGCCGGGGCAGTTTTGCTTCTTGCAGAGTTCAGCTTTGCCTGTTTTGCTGCCTGCTCGCTTGTGCCAGCTCTGGCTCGCTGATTTCTGATGGGGAAGAGGATGTATCCCAGCCTGTTCCTATGCAACTTGTCGTTGGCATGAGAACTGAGTATTAAAAATCAACATCTGTTCGGCGCACTCATGCTCTGGCACAAACACTGTCAGTAAAATTCTACGGCACGTGCGCGTGTGTACACGCTTCTTCTGAACACATTCCGGGCCCAGCTGGTCCGAAGCCGCTGATTCAGCTGTGAACACGCAGCAGAAAACTTGGGAAAGTGAATGTCTCCACCCAGCCTCTCTGTCCCTGGGAGGCCGTCCTGAGGAAGGCTGCGGCTGCGCTCTGAGGGCAGACCCCACAGAGGAGCTGCAGAGCCACCAGGAGCCTGCTTGAACCTGCTGCACAGGGGCGGTGGTGGCACCTCATGTCCCCGGGCACAGCTTGTCGCCTAACGTAAGGCAGGTCTGCCCGGCGGGCAGCGCGGAGCGCTGGAGGAACAGCCTGCTTTGGTGGGGTCTCTCTGGCTCCCTCCTGCTGTCCTCTGCTGGCGCCGTGCTCTGGAAATGAAGCAGGGCACTAGCTGCGCTCAGATCGGGGATGGGCAATTGCTGATGGAAGTGGGAGAGAGGAAACTGGAGGAAGCTGCTAGAAGAGCAGGTGCTTAGTAAAACCGTCTAGAAGTGCTCCTGGTGGACTTTGCTCCCTTCTCTTCACCTTGGAGCTTCCTTGGCTTGATGGGCTGCTCTTCCTTCTCTACCGCGTGACTTGTACAGCTCCTCAGGCCCTTGCTCTGCCCCTTCTCTTCCTCATCCAAGAGCTGGGCTTGCTTCTCAGGCTACAAGCCTCAGGCCACTTCTGAGCAGAGCGTGCAGGCGCGTCCGTGTGCTTGCTCATGCGTGTGAGGAGATAGGTGAGGGGGGGTTAATTACGTATTTTGTTCTTTCCTGTTTCTTCCAGCTTCTGGAAGAGGTTGAGCCGGCTGATGAGTAAAGTCAATCCTGAACCAAATATCATTCACATCATGGGCTGCTATGTTCTCGGAAACCCCAATGGGGAGAAGGTAAGAGCACCCTGGGCCACCTCTCTGTGAAGGTCCCCTGGGTAGCACCAAGCCCAGGGAGGCAACAGACACACCGTGAAGTCTAAGCCTTCCTCTTCTGCTGTGTGGGAACATGCTGCCATCCTGCCCCATGAGTGGCTGTGAGTGAGCTGTGCCCTCCCCAGAGGGCAGGGGAGGAATGGCAGGTGACGTACAGGACGAATGCTGAAGCCCTTGAGGAGAACAGTCCCTCGAAGCACTTCATTTCTTTACTGCTGAGCTAGAGGTTTTAACAGACAGGAGGGGAAGGTTTCCTGCAGCTAGGGAACAAGGATGGGCTATTGGGGTGCCCTTTGTTTTTAGCTAACTGCTCTGTTTTCCTTTCAGCTATTTCAGAATCTGAAAAACTTAATGAATCCTTATAGGGTTGCCTTTGAGTCTCCACTTGAACTATCAGCTCAAGGTAATTTA